>NW_010391831.1:0-19418 GCF_000710305.1 Buceros rhinoceros silvestris | reverse complement strand
TCCACAGCAGGAACCCTCCGTG
This sequence comes from Buceros rhinoceros silvestris, assembly GCF_000710305.1. Classification (NCBI taxonomy): domain Eukaryota; kingdom Metazoa; phylum Chordata; class Aves; order Bucerotiformes; family Bucerotidae; genus Buceros; species Buceros rhinoceros. Next base: position 19,396 of record NW_010391831.1, on the reverse strand, counting down.
CAGCGAGTCGGGAAGGAGAGAGAGCGAGCTTCCTCCTGGCTGCTGGGTTTTATAACCTTAACACGTAACACGGCACCTGACCCCTCTTGACCAATTAAATGTGGGATTAAAGCACTTGCAGGAAATAATTCCATTCGTCCATTTCCCAAAACAAGGAAGTTTTAGCCCAAACCGGGACAGCAAGTGTGTCAGAATTGATGTAAGGACCTTGGGTTTATTTGATGATGTAGAACTAGTCCTCAGTGTGCACGTAGTTTACAGAAAAATTGCAGAGAGCGTCTGACCCTCCAAGGTTGCTAATGTACCTTGATTTTCTGTTGATCTCTAGGTCCATAGATGTGGTACACTTCAGACCTGTCTGTTAACATATCCATATTTGTGTTGTGCTTTTCAACATGGAGTTCTACAGCTAAACATTTTTAAGCCTGAAGTTTGTCCTTGGGACAGGTCACTGATTCCAGTCCCCTGATTTTCCCTGTGCTGCTGCAGGACCTCTCAAGGAACAAGTGTATATCTGCACTGAGTATTTAAATGCCAAAACATCCAATACAGAATGACTCCACAGCGTTGATGTGAGGGTAACCCTCGTTTACAGGGGGCCTGGCTTTGCTGCCTCCGTTGTAATTCAGACAGTGTTTGCTTTGGTACAGATGAGACCACAGTTGTCTGGTATTTTCAGTCATGCCCTTTTCAGCTTCATTTCATAAGTCACTGTCACAGTTTTGCACAACTTTCATGAGATGTTCAGTAGCTGCTGGTTTCTCAACTTGAAGACTCCTTCCACCGAGCATTTTGCAGAGTTCAGCGCTTCCAGACCAGTGCTTTCCTTGGTTTCTTTTCACAGAGCCTTTATGAGTCTATGGAAACACAGCCCAAAGGCCACAGGCTGAATCCTCCTGGTTAAATGGTTGTCATGAAGTTTCAAATTGTCCTTTGGCACGGACCGATGTGATAGAGCACAAAGCTGATCTTCAGCTTTCTTTCTTTTTCATTTGCAGGAGAAATTTGAAGGCTTGTTCCATGCCTACGATGACTGTGTGACATTCCAGCTGTTTAAAAGCTTCAGGCGCGTGCGGATAAATTTTAGTAGTCCCAAGTCAGCTGCTCGTGCCAGAATAGAGCTGCATGAAACACAGTTCAGAGGGAAGAAGTTAAAGTTGTATTTTGCACAGGTAATGAAATCTCGTACCTGCTTCTACGTTAGCGCGTAGCTTTTACAGAAATGTTGCTCAGTAACACGGATTAAAAGTAATAAAGATTTCCCCTGTGCCCAGTCTCTCTGCCAGAAGATTACTCAGGCATCGTAATGCTGCCTGAGCTGTGGCTGCCCAGTGGGTCTGCAGTAAATGTAAAGATGGCTTGGGACCGGAGTTGGATGTTCAACACAGAGAAGTTACATAGCTCAGAACTGATACCCAACACTGGGTGTTTTCAGTGGGTAACTCTCTACACTAATCATAAAGAAGTGCTAATGTGAAATATTGTTAAGTTCATTAAAAAAGTAGGGCTGAGTTACTTCTTTGACCGCAACCCTGAGCCACAGTCAGGCTTCCTCCTGCCTTTTTTTTTTTTTCTTACTGAACACGTTGTGAGTTTCCGAAAAGGAATTCAGTAAGTTCATGTAGAAGGGAGAAGGTAGGGGGAGAATACCCCCAGCCTGGGGGCATAGGGGATTATACCCATCCATCGGAAGTGTCAGATGGGGGTTTCCGTTCTTCTTGGCCAAGGGTGAGAGAACCCAGATGTCCCACGGCCTGGGTGAGTACTAGGCCCCAGCCAGGGTATAGGAAGGTGAGGGAGGTTGAGAATGTGTTTTAGTAAGTTGCTGTGGCCACTGTGGCTTAGGGGATGCTCATAGTGCTTATAAGCAATGCAAGCGTGCTTTGAGCTGCCAGATTGGTCCTTCAGAGGCCTTAGGTTAAGGGCAGGCTCATTTGAAGGTATCAGTCAAATCTCAGAGGCAGGTAAACTTTGAGCCACTGCAGAGTGGTCAGAACAGGAGCTGGTTTGAGCCTAGGCAGAAGCAGAGCCTTGGGAAGATGAGAAACTACAGTTGCGAAAAAACCAATATGCTTAATGGGTTAGATGAGTTCAGGAGATCTTACAGCTGGATTTAGATGCTGACAGTCTACCTCAGTCCCATTTTATATGCCTTCATCTCCTAGATCTGGCTCTGAATTTTTTTCTGGAAGTTCTCAAAACCTGATGTTAAACAGATCTGAGAATCATTTCACTCAAACTGCCCAATCAAGAGGTTAATAGGAAACTGGGGATGACAGAAGAAAAAGAAAAACGTACATAATAGTGATTAGTCTCCTTATCTAAGCTGATTTCCTGCAAAGCCATTTAGGTATCTGCACTATGCTATCCAGTACGTGCAGTCTTAAAATAGCTTATTAGCTGTGTGCAGGGGATGAGTACGTGGCAGCGGCGCAGTGTCTGAGGCAGTGTGTGTTTGTGTTGGCCTGAGCCGGACCAAATCAGCACTCCCAGACTTGCAGTTCTGGGGGGCGTGGAGTCAAGAGACCCAGACTGTCTCCTTGCAGACCTTGCTGGTGTAGCAGGGTGCTGCCTCAGCCTTGCTGTCAGGCAAATACCTGAAGTCTATTGCTTCTGGGCCCAAGGAGGTGCGGCTGTACTGTAATTCATTATGGGGAGACTTCTTTTATAGACCAGAATAAAAAGCGGGGATTAAACTAATAATTCAAGATGAAAGTAAATTGAGAACAATTAGTTGCAGATGACTAAGGAACACGACAGATTCTTTTTTCTCTTGAGCTAAAGAAATCAAATCTTAGAAACCTTTCTGAAGTTACTGGTAAGGCCTTGGTGGAGGAGGTGCTGGTTGCTTGTCTAATGACTGTTTTTATTTAGGGGTTGAGGCCAGTAGATGACAGCAATATCTCTTCAGCCCCAGAAGTCTCTGAACTAGCAGCTGTGGATACCAAAGCTTTGCATTTATCCTCAGAGAACATGCACAATAGGCACAAACGTTGTAGCCTTGCTCATGTAACGGCCCCCCTCAGTCTATTTACGGTAGAGGAACCATCTGTAAGGTTGAGATGAAATTCATCTCCAGGCCTTCTCTGCTGAGACTGATGCTGAAACCTCACCTGGGTGACATTTGGTATTAGAAGTGTAGAAGTGTATGATGAATGTTGAAGTGTATGATTTAAGTAATTGTTCCATTTACCCGTCCTGTTCTGAACAATGTGTTTGTTATGCTTTAAAGATTCAGACCTCTGAGACAGATGGAGACAAACTTCATTTGGCACCACCACAGCCTGCAAAACAGTTTCTCATCTCGCCTCCAGCCTCCCCACCTGTAGGGTGGCAACCAGTAGATGATGCAACACCTGTCATCAACTACGACCTCCTTTATGCAGTTTCTAAGCTGGGACCAGGTAAGCTTGTGTGAAGATGTGTCAGAAGTCGCAGTGTAGAGAATAACTCCAGAGGAAGGTGGGGTAAAGCCTGTAAAATGTATTAAAGCTCTGGGTTTAAATTAATGCATGTCAACCAGTTCTTTGCTTAAGAATGAATTTTACTGTATGTATGTACAGAATTTTATCTGCAGCTCTTGAGTGCGGTTTGAGTGATCAGCAGATCAAAGGTTGTTGACACAATTTATTGTGCTTGGGTTTGTGCTTAGATGTGCTTAGATGAGACAACTGATGGTTTCGGTCGGGACTGGAGACATGCTTCTCCGTGAACTAGGGGAGGTTTTGCTTTGAATAACATCTTCTTGGTGCTGCTTTCCAAGATACAGAATATCTCATCCAGTGTTCAGGCATCACTGCATCTCCACGCTGCATCAGCATGGAGAATCTCTCATGTTAACAAGTTTGTTGAGAGGGAACGCTGGCAGCACCGCTCTGTTGGCACTGCCCTTTTTCTGTTGGAAACTGCGTGCAGAAGGAATGGGGTAAGTTGTAGCCCCTATCAAAATAGGATAGATGTCAGTGGATAATGCGGAGAGATGTTACTCCCTCTGCCCATGTTCAGCTAATGCAGGAATGGAAGCCAGCTGGGATTTTCAAAACTTTCCCTTAGAAAATGCTCCTCTGATGAAACCAAGGTTTTCCACAGGAGAGGATTACTTCTGATTTCATTAGGTCATCTTTACAGATAGTTTTCTTTCAAAGCTGTTGAAGCATCCTCTTTTAAATAGTTTTCAAAAGGGAAAAGGTTCCAGTTTCAGGCCTAAGCAGTATAATTTAGAAATTAAATCTAATTTACATTTGTAAACCATAAGAAAAAATAGCTTGTTAAATTATTTTCATATAAAATAAAGCACTTCAAATCCAATCTAGTAACAATGGAGGGGCGGGCTCATGAAAATTCATCAGAGTTTATTTTTGAAATTCTTGTGGGATGAGAGAATTCTTTTCTCCCCAGCTGTACTGAAGATAGTGCTCGGTTGTTCTGAGACTGGCTTCTAGTGGCAGACATCTCATCACTGGGGCTTTTGTGTAACTGCTCCAGAGTAACCCAGAGCTGAGCGCGTGGGGTGCAGGAAGAGATGTTTCGTGATTCACAAGGTCTGTGGGATGATTTTGTATCTTTCTCCCGTGGGATCTCTCACAGGGGGCACATATATATTGGGAAGAACGCCAGAGATACCTACGTTTTGTGCCCGTTCATCAGGAAAGCCCCATGGAAAAGGGCTGTGGGGTCTAACACGTAGTACTAGATTGCAAATAGTTGTTTCCAGAATTGATGCTTGGCTTCTAAACTGCTGAATAAAAGAAAAACAAAAAACTCCTTTTTTTTCCCGTTGATGCAGCACTGTTATAAATGGAAACATGTAAGCGAATTCCCTCGCTAGCTGGGTAATAAATCAATTCCTGTTCTAGAGCAGTGGAATGTGAAATATCACTCATTGTCCCACGCGCTGGGACAGCTTCGCGTGAAGGTCATATTCACCCGTATTTAAGGAGCCTGCAGGGAGCAATATGAAAAGTTATCGTGTGCTCTCTTCTTGCTATTTTTAGCACTTGTTAGAGAGATCAGTTTTAGTTAACTGCAGTGGTGGTTTTAAAATAGTGTCGCAGCTCTCGGTTGTGTGTTTACTATGTTTAGAATTTCACTGAAAACCAAATCCCACCAAAACTCATTTCTCAGTGAAACACAGTGCTGGACATCAGATAACACTGGTAGCCTCAGCTAAGTTACGGGTTTTTTTAATTCAAAAAAAAGAACTGTGGCTTATCAGCTACCAAAAAACACTGACTGGCGCAGGTTTTACAGACCTCTGAATGTTAGAGCCTGACTTCTGTGTCTTTAACTTGCGAGGAATCTTTGCTATACTAAATACACTGATTTGGTAAGATTCATACCTGAGAACCAGGAAAACTCATTGGAGCATGGAAATGGTGAACGGTTTATATGTCCTCAGTACAAGGTGAGTTTCACCGACCTGCTTCACTGGGGATGTAAGACACACCACTTGGACACAGACCACGCTACTTTCCCATTCCATGAGCACAGGTCGTCTCCTTTCACATGAAGCTGCCATAATCATCAGAGCCACAAAATCAGAGACTAAGACTGTCTCCAGGTGCAAAGGTTGGGAAATTTGCTCCAGAGTAAAACAAACAGGCTGGAAGCTAGTTAACAGATTTGCTGCGTGTTGTCTTTTTCCAAGCTCATGTTTGGGACAGGTGTGGTTTGTTTTTTTTTTTTTTTTGCAGCCTTGTGGCTGCAGCAATGACCATCTGGCATATCAGAGGTCTAACAGGAAAGATTTCTTTTTGCTGTGCACAAAATGAAGCTGGATTTTGGTCTTTTGACATTAAATTGAGATCATTAAAGGTGCCTTTACTTCTTAGGGAAGACCATGACATGTTTAATTAAGTTTCTGGTTGATTGATGCATATTCTCACTTTCTGCAGATGCAGAAATGGAGCGTTAAATGAGGCATGAACAAAATGTAGATCAGTCAGAGCCAGCAACTGTGACTGAGCTGCTTCTGACCACCAGCCTACAATTATTTCAATATATTGCAAATAAAGCAGTGTGATCGTTAATTTCTTTGATGAAAAACACATCCACTGCCAAGAGAATTTCCAGCGGTTTAAAATACTGATGAAGGTACAAAGGCTTTGCACTGAACTAGGGTGGCAGTTTGGCTGTTTGCCTCTCGGGCCCCGGGCACGTCTCTGCCTGGCCAGACTGGACCTGGCTCTTCCCTACAGGAATGCTTGCAACAGACCAAGCTGTCATCTAGTCTAGGCACTCATGACTTTTTCATAACAGTTTATAAGGTCTTGGTTTCATCCCACTGAGGAATACAGGAACTAATTTTACGTGAGAAATGTTTGTAAGGGGGAAGGGGGCAATCTCCAGGTCTAGGCTGTGTATATACAGCAGAGCTGCTCCTCTCAAAGAAAAGGCAGCTATGTTTATGCTGCCAGTTTATTAGTGCAGCACTTCACAAACCATCACCATCTTCCTGGCCCTAGAGTAAGTCTTTATTTTCTAGAAAACAGTCCTTCCCCCTCCTTATCTACCCACCAACCTGCATATTTCTTCCCTCCTTCACCCACTGCCTCTTTCAAACCTGTTACCCCGGTTTCTTCTCAACAGACTGCCCTGTACTCCCTCACTTTCCAAGTCCTGCACTCTTCAGAGTGCCTTTGCCCAGGATCCCAGGAGCCACCCTGGCCTTCCTGTGCCAATCTCAGCCCTGCCTGCTGCCCACACGGTGGCTGTCCAGACAAATTGCCTTTCTCCCATGGCTTTGATTCACAGGTCACGGCTCCCCTGATGAGATCTGCACTGTATGGTAACATACAATATGGGTCAGGCTCCTGAGCACTTACCTGCTCCATGTGCTCCCTAGTGTGATTTTGCCCTCTATCAGTTAGCACTCGCCTCCACAATTTCAGACACCATTTGGAAAACAGGGCAGGCTGGGCACCATCTCCAGTAGCTCATAGATACAAATTTGTACCCGTTTCAGTTCTCTCCACGTTTCCCAGTCCCGCCTCAGCGTTCCAGCAGGATTTGCACCTCCATAATGTCCTCAGGCTGTGCTCCACGTCATATAAAATACATTTTTCATGTTATGAAAGCACCACCATGAAGTGACAGTGGCTCTTGGATGCACAGTGGTCCCTCCTGGGACACAAAGGAGACCCTGCAGCAGACTGTGCCACTTGCTGCTGGGTCTGCGAGTGATTAGCAGTTAGAGTAGGGGTCAGGTCAGGGCTTCAGTTCTGTCTCTGAGCAATTAAGATGTAGCTGTTCCTGCCATGTTCTAGCTGGGCTTCTTGCGGAGGGTACGTGGCTCTCGCCCCTGCGCTGCCCTGGGTTTGCCTCCCCCTTGCGTGGGGAAGGGGGGACCGGGGAAAAGCAGGACCCTGCCCGGTAAATGCTGCACACAGGGATTTCAAACCATGTATCGCACGGCAAGTTTTCTACACCCAGGAGTTTCCAAACTCTCATGTCTGCTCTCACTGATTCAAAGGAAATACTAAATACTTGGCATTCCAGAGAGGATTAAAAGGAGGTGGAGGGGCAGGCAGATGGGTGATAGATAAAATTTTCCTTCTCTGTCCTTTCTCTCCCCTCTGTTATGTGGCTGCTTCTGCCCTTCCCTTTCCGGGGACAGGGTACAGGAGAGCTGCTGGGACCAGAAAGCTTTTGTTCTGCCTTGTCCTGCTGGGCAGGAGAGGAGGGTGCCCTTCTCCTGCAGCATGAGTAATGGACTTCCAGAGAGCAGCTCCTCCACTCCACGTGTGGCAGATCCACGTGGCAGAGGTACTACAGGGGATGGCTTGTACCTTTTCCAGCGTAGACAGACAGCGGTACAAAGGCCCATCCGTTATCCGCACCGTATTAATTGTGAAGCACTTGGATGAAGGGACTGTAAGTGGAAGGTCTTTTTATGATGCTAATGACGTGTTTAACATGGAATGGACAGCTCTGAACCCATTAACCTTTGATCACGAGTCAGAATGGGGGATGAGGGAGCTGCATAGTATCATCACCATTTCTTCATTATTAATTAAGCATATAAACGTGCTCTTTGCTGGACAAAAGTGCGTCATTAGACAAGAGATGCAGCATCAATGAAAGGTCATACTGCTGATTCACAAAGAGATAGAAAATCACTCGACAGCATTTCAAATTCTGAAATATCATAAGCTGCTTTTGCTCTGTTTTTGTGGTCTCCTGAGGCTGTGGGTTTGCTTGTGGTTAATGTGGTCACAAAAAGTGGTGCCAAGTGGCACAAAAGCTCAATTTATTTTTATTTTTTATGCTGGAGGTGTTGATTAAGAGGAAAGAAAAAAAATGTAAAAAAATCAAAAGGGAAGGGGTAATCTGACTGTCTCTATTGGATTTTTATTTTGTGCTTATTACCTTAGTATTTTTCTGCAAACAGCCGGTACATTTAGGAACAACACACAGCTGTAGAAAAGTCCCGGGGTTACTGTTGTCCTGTTCCTAGCTCAGCCATCAAAAGGTTTTCTTCAGTTTGAGCCACAGTTCTGCAGGCATGCATAATTGTGAGTCCAGACTGAGTCTGCAGCTCATTTATGCTCAGAAATAACTGTGTGCCTTAAAAACCTGATTTATGAGTGCATCCCCTTCTGATTTGCAAAGTGGCATTAACTGCTGTTGCAGTTACTCGTGCCAGAGGCATCTGAATATTTTTCCTTGTGTCTGTACTTATTTCCACTGTTCTTTTTCAGCAGAAAGAGTCCTTCTGGGAAGGATTTGAACAGTGAAAGAATGTGGCATTTGAACTGGGATTATTACCTTTTAAGAGGGCAGTGAATCTGATTTACTTTGTGGTGCTGGTGTATGAGAAAAGAGCCCGGTGTTGCGTGCACAGCACCGCAGAGTCGCTGGTAGCTGACAGTGACCAATGTAGCCTTCAGTGCTGGTTGGCAGCATTGACGTCAGCCCATAGCTGAGAAATTAGCTGAAGCCCGCAGGGGAAATAGGCAAAGAACAACCATATAATTTCTCGATGCAGCACAACCGAGCTATTTCTCTTTTTTATATTTTAGCCTCTCAGCAAGACCTGTAATGTTTTGCTCAATTTGGATTCAGAGGAAAGGTTGCCAAAAATAGAGCAGTTAAATGTCAGCATTAATGGTATCACAGCAGTAAAATATTTCTCACAGCAAGATGCCTGACTTATAGCTATTATTCACTAGTTGCCTCCTATTTTTTAGGCGAAAATGCAGCATGTCCTCCAGTCTTACTTGGACCCAACAATTTGTCAGCACGGATAGAATGTGAGCACAGTCCCAGAGCTGCATGTGCTCATGCAGGGCCAAACCTGTAACCCCTTTCTCGCATGAATTACTCTGCCCAGAGATGCTAGTAAATAAAAATCCAAATTAGCAACATGAGCAAACTGCCAGTGCTCGGGGGTAGGGACTGCCACTTCACTGCTGTCATCCACCACCTCGCGCTGCCAGGTTCTGCTTGTGAAACAGGCACTTAGGAGATGCTGCACCACAAATACAGGTCAACGGGGTGTATTGGGACCTCGCCTTCCTTATCTCCAAATATTTTGCAGGCAATATGCAGTGGTTCTGGAGCACTCTTAGGGAAAAAAAAATTCCGAGCTATCAGGTGTGCATGAGGTCACTGTAAACTTATGTTAATTTAATTGTGGCTTGTGGGTCTTGGAGATGAGTGATGGCAAACAGCCCAAAGTGGGAGAGCACATTATCTGGAATGGTTTCTAGTTTTTAGTGCTGCAAATGGGTGTTTGTTACTTCTGAAAGACCAAGTCATCCTGTCAGAAATGTCACCACTGGGACTTTTTTTTCTTCACAGTCTTAAATTAATTTCTTGCAATTTAATACCTGATACCTCCTGACATCCTGTGTAGCACCCAAAACTCATCTAGTGCCAACAGCACTGAAAGTCCTGTGTCTGGTCCTGATTTCCCTTTGATGGCTTGTGGGCTCCTGCAGGTGACCACCTAAGCCGTGTTCATCTTCCTCATAGGAACATCGGGCAAAGACTTAAATCAGGAATGTACACAGTTAGAAAATCTAATGTCCTGTTTAAGCGTTTGGCCTGCTAGTGATCTTTTGTAGACTGTAACCTCACCCGTAGAGGCAGAACTTGTTACAGCTCCAGCTAAAGAGCTTTGAACCTCAGGCTCCATCTGGAGCAGATATATGTATTTTTTTATTCCTGGAGCAATCGAACCAAGTGTTGATGTCTGGCTGGAGGCAACAAGTTGCAGAATCTAGTGGACTTTGAATGGACTTTAAATGGACTGCAGCTATGCTAGACTGAAAGAAAACCGCAGAAAAGAATAACTCCTTAACAGGAGTGACATGACTTCAGACCTAATGTTTGATAGGCTGGATTCCAGTCCTCCTTCTTGACCATGAACTTCTGTGTTCTCTCTCCTCTTTGTACTTTCTTTTTTCCCCTCCCCCCCACTGCTGTTGGCCACTAATACTGGTGCAAAACACCATCCTCAATAGCAGGATATTTTATTATACCTCACAGACCAGTCATCACCAGTGACCCCGGGGACAGGATCCCCAGCACCTGTTGTGACAGCTGATACAGTCCAACTGTGCTTGCCCTCACCTGTATTTAGGAGCAGCAGCAGCACGCGCTGATCTCCCTACCCCGGCGCAGGTGTATTCTGCAGCTCCTGAGTGCCGTGGTCTGCACTGCTACTCAAACTGTCATCTTTTGATCTAATCTTTTTTCTCTGCTTCCAGGAGAGAAATATGAGCTGCACGCGGGAACAGAGTCCACCCCCAGTGTGGTAGTGCATGTCTGTGACAGCGACATGGAAGAAGATGAGGACCCAAAGAATTCTCCAAAGCCAAAAATCATTCAAACTCGACGCCCTGGTCTGCCACCTCCTGTATCTAACTGAGCCTCTCCGGCAGAAGCAGCACTTCTCTCCTCCAGCACAGCTCTTGGTTTTTGTTTGCTTTGTTTTGTTGGAAGGCACCGTTGCCTTTTGAGTGAGAGGACATTAAACTCATTGAAACCCCTTCACAGTAATCAAGCCTATGTAATAAAAGGGCTAGGAAAAAGATCTTTGTATATGTAACCATATCACACACCAACTCTAGATTTTTCTGGCAAGGACAAAACAAGGCGGAGCAAACAAGGGAGAGTTTCAGTCTGAGGATTTTTTTCACAGCTATAATTTGCATGCAGAAACACCATGAGGAGAGAGATCATTCAGGGTGGGCAGTGAGGCCGCTGTCAGGTTTGATGTTCAAACTCCCAAAACCCTTGCTACTGCCCTTCATCAAGCAGCAGCCTGCTCCTCTGACCTCCTTGGTTCCCCAGAAGACCTTAGTCTTTGCCCTTTTCCCCTTTATTTTTATATTCAGGGGGCTATGTGTGTTGTTTTTAATCTACTAGCAGCTTGGTGGCCTTTTCATCCCCCTGGAATCTTCTGTAAGGAATATTATCTTTGCAACATTTTTAGAAACAGCAGAAAAACACCCTGTTCCACCAAGAGCTGTAGAGTACCTTGGTCCTTGGTGGTGGCAGGGATGTTTGACAGAGCTCTCTGGGCTGAGGGGAGAGGCATCAGGCTGCTGGAGGGTCTGGTGTCTTTCAGTCCTTCTTTCTTAAGGAGGAGGGAGCCAGAATATCAATAGTGATTGTCACTCAACCCTCCATAACGGTAGGAGTGGCACTGCTCTCTGAATTCGAGGAAGAAGGAGAAGCTAATGTAAAGCTGCTCATTTAAGATGGGATTCATTGCTCTCTGTCCTCGCTGTAAGTTCTAGCAGTGATACAGGCTGAATGCTTTCCTGGTGGTGTGTTGACTAGCCCTGAAACTGTTAGTAATTATCCATACCTCTCTAGTACTCAGACCTTTTCCCTCCCAATTTCCTGTGCTTTAAAGCCCTTTTTGAGCTGTATGCAGTTTGGGTTTGCAGAGGTGAGGAGAGCTTAGTTGGTGTTCTTTTGTTGGGGTTTTTTCTCTTTTTTTTAGGCCAAAGAAAACAGGACCATAATTACACACTTGAAATTAGACTGCATGCAATTGAACCGCCCTTTTTCACTCTGTCCTGCATGTTTCTTTCACTTGTGATGTATACTGGGTTACAAAAATTGCTCTGTGTTTCATCATGGCTGACAGCAGACAGATACTGGATTCCCTGTCCAGCAGACCTTCCATGATGACTTTTTTTTTTTAATGCATACTTGTCCTTTTGAGAACATATTTTCTAGACATTTGAGCTCAGATTTTGCATATATTTAAGCATGCGCTTAATTTATGCACATGAGTAGTTCCACTGAAATTAATACTGCAGAAAACTGAGCACCCTGTAAGATACAGTCGGGTTTTGGAGCTGATTACCTGCGACTGTTCTCCCCAAAGCGACCTGAAAATGGCACAGCAAGATTCCACGGTTTAAAATCCTTTCCAAGTAAAAATAAGCAAATACCTCTTGGAAGCTCATTCTAGGATCTGAGAAGTCAGCTTAGGTTCTGGATATAAGGTTTTTGTCATACAGCCTAATGATGTGGTTCCAGAGGGAGGGTTCCATTCCACCCTTAGTTAGCAGTGAGGCTACAAGCTTCAGCCGAGGCAAGTCCCCCCTTGCTGCAGTACTGGCTCTGCAGCACCTCCAGGAAGAAGCATGTTGCTTTGGCAGTGGAGCCAGGAGATGCCATTCTCGGTGTTCTGAGAGTGAGGACTTACCATTCTCATGGAGTTCATTCTCTGACCACCACAGCCCCCTCATATTCCTGTCGAGATGTAGTGCTTTACTTAGCAGCTATCTGTAATATACTTGTCACTGCATTATGGACATTGTCGTGCGTGTGTTACACTAATAGAAGCACATTAAATACAGCAGAAACTGAACAAAACATGGGGCTTCAGTATCCTCACGATACCCGTGTAAAGTTGTCTTGAAGTAACTCCTTACAGGTTTCACTCCAGTTATTTTTTTCAGTGATGCATTTAGAATTGGTTTAAATAAATCGCTGCTCAGTACCCTCAGACACGGTGTTTGTGCTGAAAACACCATCATAGGCCACCCACGATACTTCAGGAGTAACACCGCTGTCTTTTCTGAGAACTTACAGAAGACTAAGGTCCATGGGCTTTAGGCCAGTATAACCACGGAGAGTAAGATTTAAACATGTTAAGATTTTTGGTTGATATATGCTGAACTGGCCATGTCCTCGACTCACGTAAGCGACCTCAGATCATCTCCAATCAAAGACGATGCAAACAAAAGCATTGGAGGCTGAACCTGGTCTTTGTATCCATGTACTCAAACTTTGGAGAGACCTGGTTCTTGACTGCAGGCCTGAAAAGATGTAACACTACACTGGAAATTAAAGCATCGGAGCTTAAATGTTCTTCCCTCAAAGTGCATTTTCAGACAGATTTAAAACGAGGCTCCACTCAATGACTTCTCTTTGTCTTTATAGAACTAGGTAGCACTGACCAGGAGGGAGTGGGACATGGCTCACGGGTTAAAGCACAGAGATAGAAACATAACTACAAACCTGAAAACTCAGAGCATCCCGTTGTAGCTATGGCCAAAGCTTATATATCACCGTTAGATGATAAAATAACAGTCGCCAGAGAAAAATGTTTATGAAATAATGTCCCTATCATGAAAGAAACTGCATTTGTGACTTGTAAGAGAACCTGGTATTTTGCGAAAGGCTGGTTCTTGCCTGGCACAGAAGAAAGACTTCTTTAAAAAAATGCTGACCATCTGGAAGAGAAACTGTCCTACTAATTCACAGGCAGAACCCCGACTGACTTCCATGGGGATTTTTTTTTGTGTGACATCCGTGAGCTCAGTCCCTCTGACCTGCGCTTTTCACAGGGTGTCCACAGCGCTCAAGTAGACTCCCTCCTATGTTGTACTACTACAAAAATAAGAATGAGATCTCTGTGTTACATTGCAGCTTCTGATGCGCAGTGACATAGATTACATCCTTTTAATTTCCTTTTGGAATCAGGAGCTGCTGGGAGCAATGCCCTGGGGCCCTCCGCCGGCTGGACGTTGCTCCTGCTGCCGCGTGGAAATTCAAGAAGGACACCAGGGGAGTACCGGTGCTCTTTCTGTGGCCCACTTGCCTGCTAGTCCTTTCTGACCTCTTCAAGTATGAAATCGAAATCTTAATGACTTCCTAAGTACAGTTCAAAGCATGAAAACATTTACCAGGCAGGGAGAAAGGCGGTTTGGAATCTGCTCTTTTGGAACAAGAGAATCTCTGTGGCCTTGATTTTTGTAGTTAAGACACAGTAGTACAAGCACCCCCCTTCCTAACGTATAAGAAACATGGCAAGAGCATCCCTTCCTCAACCGGAAGACTACAGACATAGTTATTGCAAAGTGCTTTATGCTGTAAAAACACGCCCCATGGATAAATTCTTTAACAGTTATTTGATCCTAAATTGGGTGGGAGGGGGGGGTTGGTTTTATTTTGGTCTTTTTTCCCCTCTCCCTCCTGCTCGGCAACCGTGAAAAAGCTTTCTGTTCTTTGTACAGAGTAACGGACTTGACCTCTTGCAAGAGTCGATTGCAGTGGTGTGTCTGAGCACTGTGACAGGTTCTGTTTGCATTTCCATTATATTGTACATACTTTTGAAATACTCTATTTAGTCATATTTTATAGGGGTATTAAAAAGCTAATGGCTACTTAATCACTTTTACACTTGTATAATTCAAAGCTTAGTTTAAAAAATAAATGTGGCAAACAATGTTTTTGTGTTCTGCTTGCGTTGGCATTTTGAAAAACAACGTTTGAAGAGAGAAACTGTATGAATAAACTGCCTGGTGGGGTATGTACCACTGCTCTCCTCACCGGTAGAACCCAAAATGCTTAAATGTGTGACATGGGCCAAACTCTGTTTCAACAGAAATTAGGGGGGGGAAACAGCCCTGTTAACTGGCAGGATATGCCATGTTCCATTTTAAACCACTGCGGCTTCACAGAGCCGGGTGAACTTGCTCTGGTTTGCTGGAGATTTGGCTGGGCACACACAAAATAAGAACAGTTCAGTCCCTGGTGAGAAAAGCGCGTCCCTGAGCTGCTGTGGTTCTTACTGTGCTTTTATAACAGCAGGTAAATACAGCGGGTGTGAGTGCTTGAGTAAGGACCATGGCATGCGGCTACCATCCAGGCTGGAGAAAAGCTTCTAATAACATTAATTATTACAAAAATGGAAACTAACTGTTTGCAGTCCCTTATCTGGGTTTGTGCTGGATCATGCAAAGGATTGGAGATCCAGGAGATGACTTTGTTGATTAACTGT
Organism: Buceros rhinoceros silvestris; assembly: GCF_000710305.1. NCBI lineage: Eukaryota > Metazoa > Chordata > Aves > Bucerotiformes > Bucerotidae > Buceros > Buceros rhinoceros. The sequence continues at coordinate 4,143 of NW_010391831.1, read as the reverse complement.
CTTGTGAAATTCCTGGATTTGATCACTCAGATCTGCATTTGGAAAAATGATTTTTTTTTTCCTGGCATAAAAGATTTTATGATGATTGTTCATGGTTCTGAAAATGAGATCCTCTGAAGGAGACTCACTGGAAATGTAAGCTCTGAGCTCATGGATCCTTTTGAAAAGACAGACCCTAACCTCTATGTTTTGATTAGAAAAAGTAGTAATAGGCATCTTATGGAGTGCTTTAGAAGTAAAATGCACTCTAGGAGGCCTGCTTTATTCTTTACTTGAGCATAAATGCGCTTTCCCCACTACAGTAAGGTTCTTCATCCGATCCTCTGAACTGTTGCATTACCTACTCGCCAGCTGTGGCTCTGCTGCCTTGCTCGGCACGGGACAGGGCACCTGGAAAAAAAGCTTTGGGGCTTTGTTTGCAGATGGTGGAAAAAGTGTTACGTCCCAGAGGATCTCACGCTGGTCTTTGGCTGAGGACGTGACTGTCTGTACCCGTATAACTGCAGTACACACCAGTTTGTCCAGGCGAATGGGCAATATTCATTTATACTGGGCGTTGGTGCATGCGAGCGATACTGTGCAGCCTAACCCTGCATGATACCCAGTCAGGGGAACTAAAAGTACTTCGCCCAGCTGCAGCAGGAGCCTGAGGCTTCCGTGGCTCGTGGCTCAATTACCCCTGGCTGAAGGTCTCTATACTTCATTACTGTTAGTTTGGTTACCGCTGCTCCACAGGCGGCCTTGGATTGTTTTGTCCTAAAGAGTTACAATGAGAGCAAGAGAAACGGTGATATAAGGGGGATGTGCTGGAAAGCGCAGAGTGGACTCCAGGTCTGCAGGTACCAGCTCACTCCCCGATGGTGGGGATCAGCGCCTCACAGTGGGTCCTTTGTATTTTTACTGCCTGATGATGAAATCTGTTACAGATAGCCTCACTGAAACAGCGCGCTTGCAGTGAAGACAGTGCCTGTCTCAGATCTGGGGAGCTGGAACACGCTTTCTGTTGAAGAGGGGGCTCGAGCAGGTTATTCTGGGTATCCTGATGAAAGTCACAGTCTTCACATCACATCCTCTAAGGAACTTTTACTAAATTTGTATTCCTTCTTGAGTGGTGAACATTTGGCCACCCAAGACTTTCTAGTCTAGACACACTAGTAGGAATTTAAGGCCTTTCCCATTTCCTTGACTCCCCTCTGCCCAAGAAATCATATTGAATTCTGTTTTCCCAAAAAGCAAAACCAGGTATCGATTAAAGTTCCAGACAGACCCCCATTTATACTCACCCTCATGCAATGCTCTTGGATAATTATGCTTGCAAAAAAAACCCCAACCCAGCCCCAACACTGCTGTTCCTGTTCTAGCACATCTTCCGGGTGAGCAGAGCAGCTTTCAAATATTCTTGGCTCCTCTGAAAGAAGGTGTTTTTTCTAATGTGAGCTGTGCTCTTTTTTAAAATAGACATACACTGCAGCATCCGAGGGTAAAATTACAGTGGGGGAAGAGGTGTAAAAGTCGAGTGTATTTGCGTTGGCGTGGAGGGAAGCCGGCACTGTCAGAGGCAGAGCAGCGGCAGCACTGCTGACGGGAGGGCAAGAACCCCCAACCCTCCACTGCAGAGCTGCTCAGGAAGCATTAAAAAAACCACCTTCATTCGCCTCTCCCCTTTGCCAGTTTGTTCAGTCGCTCCACAGAGATTCTGGGGCTGCAGGAAGAGGCATCCATGGCTCCTTCTAACACAGGATTGTGTGCCAGTGCAGGAGCTACAAAGCCTAGAACTGGGGACATTTGTTAGTGAGATTCTTGCTGGAGTAAGGCTGGGAAAGCTGTGAGCAGCCTCCAAGTTAATGAAAAACAAAGATACTCAGAATCTTACGGCAGACCTGAGGATCCAAATCCATGTATCTGAGAGATGTATTTGAGAAGGGCACAGTTGTTGTCCCTGACTCAGGGGCTTCCTCTCTCACCTGAGTCAAAATAAGGAGGATTAAACTTCTTTATTATTATACACCAGAAAATCGGCCTTGTTTTCACGGATTAGTGTAATCAATCACTTACCTGGTAGGAGAACGTTGTGTCTGTGTTTCCGTTATGCAGATGTGTTCTCTTCACTGCTCAGTTAATGAAGGTAAATGTTCTGAATCCATTTGAGAGCCAAGCTGTTGTCCAGAAGCTTCTGAAAGAAATGCCATCCGTAAGGACTGATGGTTCCTTTGGTGTCAGTTTGGCAAGTTGTCCTGCTGTGGGTAGCTGCAGAAATATCTCCTGTATGTTGCTGTAGGTTGAAAAGCATTACTCATGTTTTCATTCGGGTGTCTGCATTTCTGACACAGGTGTGACATATCTGTACATATTATAAATCAATACTATTTTTAACCACATATTTTGTACAAATATTCACATTAGCTCTGTACTTCAGTGAAAATCTATTACAGTATTAAACATTTTGGTGGAATTAGCAAACTCCTTGTCCATGCTTTGTTTTCATTTCTTACACCCGAGACAAACACTACCCTTTCCAGCTCTTCAGAACAAGGCCGTAAATCCACATACATCTGTACCCTCTAGTGACTAATTCCAGCCACTGCACAAGCGTCCGGATCACTGCTGCAGCTCTCCAGACCTCGGGATCTGAGGGACGAGAGGCCAGAGTTAAGGTTGAACCAACAGTACCCGCAAGTGCTGTTTTTCCTGCCTGCGGCGAGGAACTGTTAGTGTGAGAGAGCACAGCGCTGTGGAAGGACACCCAGCTGGAGATTTCAGTACTCACGGCTGCCCGTTTATCATGGCTTTTTTCTTTTTACCCCTTTCTCCAGAGCTCCTGGGGTGGGTCACTGTCAGGAACCGGATGATCACCTTCACGCTGCAGATGTGGTCTTGTCCAGTTTCCTGTGTACAAAAGCCATATCCACACAGCTTCTACCAGTCACAGCAGCAGTATGGATTTCCAGTTTTGTACTAGCCTCAGCACTGTATCTCTGAGAGAACAACAGTAATGAAAGGGGGGAAAGAAAGATAATAAGAAAACCTTCTTGGCACCTCTGCGGGTCGGGGAGGTCTCCGGTCGCAGCACAGGCTGGGGATGAAGGAATTGAGAGCAACCCTGTGGAGAAGGACTTTGGGGTACTGGTAGATGAAAAGATAGACATCAGTTGACAACATGCGGTCGCAGCCCAGAAGCCACCCGTGTGCTGGGCTCATCCCCAGCAGCGTGGGCAGCAGCTCCAGGGAGGGGATCCTGCCCCTCTGCTGCGCTCTGCTCTGGGCAGACCCCCCTGCAGTGCTGGGTCCAGCTCTGGGCTCCTCAGCACAGCACAGACATGGACCTGCTGGAGCGGGGCCAGAGGAGGCCACAGGAATGACCCGAGGGTGGAACCCCTCTGCTGGGAGCACAGGGGAGAGAGCTGGGGGTGTTCAGCCTGGAGCAGAGAAGGCTGCGGGGAGACCTTAGTGCAGCCTTTGCGTGCTGAAAGGGGCCTGTAAGGAGGAGGGGGACAGACCTTTTAGCAGGGCTTGTTTCAACAGGATGAGGGGTGATGGTTTAAACTAAAAAAGGGAGATTCAGAGTAGACAGAAGGAAGAAATTGTTGATGCTGGTGACAATGATGAGACAGTGGCCCAGGTTTCCCAGAGAAGTGGTTGATGCCCCATCCCTGGAAACGTTCCAGGTCAGGTTGGCCCTTGGGGCTCTGCGCAACCTGCTCTAGTTGCAGATGTCCCTGCTCCCTGCAGGGGGTTGGACTGGGTGAGCTTGGAAGGTCCCTTCCCGAAGCACTCTATGATTCTACGAAAAAGTATCTGCTAGGGAAAAAATAAAAAATACAGAGCCTCAAAACACAAGGCTCTGCTCAACCTGCTCTAGTTGCAGATGTCCCTGCTCCCTGCAGGGGGTTGGACTGGGTGAGCTTGGAAGGTCCCTTCCCGAAGCACTCTATGATTCTACGAAAAAGTATCTGCTAGGGAAAAAATAAAAAATACAGAGCCTCAAAACACAAGAGGAGAAAAGAAAGCAGAGAGAAATCACCTGAATCGATTTTTTTTAAAACAAAACTGCAGCACTTGCAGATATCCAGGAAGCGAGCGCTGCCCCTTGCCCCCACGGCCGGGTGCAAGCACAGCGAGCCCAGCCCGGGCCCTAGCTCCCCT
>NW_010391830.1:1122-1343 GCF_000710305.1 Buceros rhinoceros silvestris | reverse complement strand
CCTGCTCCAGCCATCCCCATCCCAGGGCTGGCCCCAACCCCAGCGTTCCAGCAGCATCTTCCTCCGCCCCGCGGCCCGTGGCACTCACGATCTCGGAGAAGGCGTTGTCCCACAGCACAGTGGCTTTGGCGTTATTGTCCTGGTTCCCATGGACAATCACCACGATGGGCAGAGACAGCACCTGGGAGGCAGAGCATGGCTCCCTCCTCAGCCCCCAGGCC
>NW_010391830.1:578-942 GCF_000710305.1 Buceros rhinoceros silvestris | reverse complement strand
CCTCAGTGCTCTGCACTGAGCTGGGATGGGGACGGGGCATCGCAGGGGAGAGGGGCCGGTACCTGGAGGTGGACAGAGAGGTTGCTGGGGTTCAGGGCCACGGTGGTGCTGAACAGCACGGCACACTTCTCCTCCGTCACGGACTCAGACCCCTTCCGCTCACAGCGCTTGATCTTCTTCAGCAGCTACAGAGGGGAGAGCCGAGAGTCACCCGGGGGAAGCGCCCACAGCCCACCATCCCCCGGCGCCTCCCAGCACCCCCATGGAGCCGCCAGCACGTCCCCTGACTGGTGCCACTCACCACGTTCTTGAAGTTGGCACAGCAGGTCTCGCTGGCAGGGTTGGTCTCCAGGGCCACCACGTT
>NW_010391830.1:0-297 GCF_000710305.1 Buceros rhinoceros silvestris | reverse complement strand
GTGGGTCCGCGGCCCCGGCCCCGGCGCCTGCTTCTCCGTCACCATGTCAGCCCGCACCGTGTAGGGCTTAGGTGATGCCTTCAGTAGCTGCGGGCCCAGCAGGAACCGGACGCTCGCCTGGAACTTGGTCTGGGTCTTTTGGCTGCTGCTCCACCAGGAAGGAGCTGGGAAATGAGGGGGGTCCATGGTGCCCTGCACAACCCCGCCGCCAGCTCTGCCACCACCCTCTGCAGAGCCACATCGCCCCTCTGCCACCGTGGCCCCGAGGCCCTCCTCACCTCTTCAGCAGGCTGAGCA
>NW_010391829.1:37789-38511 GCF_000710305.1 Buceros rhinoceros silvestris | reverse complement strand
TTCCTTCGCGCTCGCCGCGCGTAGAGCCGGTAATTGCGTTCGCTGTAGCGAGAGGAGAGACCTTGGTGCTTGAAAGGAGTTTTTCCAAACCGGGAAAAACGTTTTCCGTTTCTGGGTTCTTTCTCAGATCGGTAGGTTTCGTGCGGACACTTCGCTTTCAGCCATGCCTGCACCAGGAGCTTTCTGTCTGCAGTAATTTTCTCCCTTTGATCTCGCTGGATTCTCTTTCGGGCTGTGGAGCTCCACTTGCACCTACCTGCCTGCTGCATGTGTGTGAGAGAGAGTTCTTTCTCTCTCTCTCTTTTTTTTCTAATGTATTTTTTACTATAAATACCAATATTTTAATGGTTTTCTTTTCTTTAAAGACCAAAACCAAACATCATCAGACCCACACAGTTTTCGTAAGCTACTGGAAATAACTTTTGCCTAGGATTTACAGCAACATTTCCATCCGTCCCGGCCCCCACAGGTTCCAGCAGGCACACTGCCTAACAGGTTTGCGGGTCTTTTTTCTTCTTTTTTTTAATCACTTTTGTTCATAGCTGTGTGATCACTGTAACTTTGGTGTTAATTGAAAATGTCCTTTGTCTAAATTCTCCCAGTTATGAAGACTCCTCAATACGTTTCACGTGACCTTCGGGCGGACCGTGCAACTTTGTGTTTTATTTTGTGGGGCCTTTCGTTGGGATCTTCTTAATGCGTGCTTGGAAGTGGTCATACCA
>NW_010391829.1:3580-37703 GCF_000710305.1 Buceros rhinoceros silvestris | reverse complement strand
GAACTCGGGCGCGCACAGGAAGAGCGTGAGAGAAACCAGATATGCTGTAACTTTTTGCTTGATACCTGTTTGGCGTGGTACCTAAACTTTTCAAGTGTTTTGGTGTCTTTTTGTATCCTGGGAACTTGAAACTATGAAGAGAAGCTCTGTGCTTTATTAATTATCCTCGAGAAGTGCACCCGCAGTTAGACTCTGAACATGGATTGCTAGGAGAAAAGTAAAGTTCATCTCCAAACTTGAATGAAGCAGTTGTGGCATGAGAAGGATGGAAGGGATCAACTCGGTTTGGAAGAAAATGGTACAGAAGCAAACTTTCTTTTCACCATAAATTCAAGAAATAACTCCTGAGAAGGATCCAAATAACTGCAGATACCAGTCGAGGTGAAAAGCTCGAGCATACATGGTGGGAAATGTTGGCGAGAAGGTGAGGTGTCTCTCAAGGGTGTCTGAGATGGATGTTCTGAACCTGTGGATATTCCTGAGTCTTGGGAAGGAGACTCGAGGACACCACGTCCGCAGGGAGATCTCCCCGAGCCTCATCTCTGTGGGACTGACAAGTTCCTAATGCTCCCTGGTGTTCCTGCGTATCTGAACTGATTTCTTGCTTGCAACCTGTTTTGCTGATCTTTCCGGATTTATCAGCTGGAGGAGGGACTCATTATTCAGGGTATTTTTTTTTTGGTTTGTTTGTTTAAAATATGCCTTTGAGCTCCCAGCGGCCTTTGAGCACGTGGCACCAAGGAAGAGAAACGGTGATGGCGAGAACTGGAGTTGTCCGGTAAGCAGCGCTGGCGGCGACTGAGCCTCTCTCCTCTCTCTCCCACCTCCCCGTTGCTGGGACCGCACGCTCGGAAACCCGACGAGCTTTGCCGACGGCTGGAGCCCGCCGCAGGGTGAGGACGCGTTCCGGAGCGGTATGTGTGGCCAGAGCCCGCTGCTGCAGCTGGTAGCATGAGTGCTGGCCCCCCGCTGCAGCTGGCTGTCCTCTGGCCTTGGCTGCTCATGGCGACCCTGCGGGCAGGACTTGGCCACACAGGGCTGGCGCTAGCGGCGGCGGTCGAGACGGAGAGGTTGGCAGTGCAGAAAGCCATCATTAGGGTCATCCCCCTCAAAGTGGAGCCGATCGTACTGGAAGGGGAGTTTGCAAACGTTGCCGAGGTGACTCCAGCTGAAGGAAAACTGCTCCAGGTAAGAGCAGCTATATTTTACCCAGCTCCATCTGCCTTCCCTTCCTGCTACTATCCTGTCCCTGCTCTTTTCTCTCCTTGCTCTGCTTCAGCTTCCAGCGCAATGCATTTGGTTGTATTTCCTGGCTGCAGATCTATAACCAAAGCAACGAGGCATTTTTTATGTGAGCCGTCCGCCTGCGTGCCTTGCACCGTGCGTTCCTGCCCCCCAGCCTGGCATGCTGGCTTGAGGCACAAGGGACCGTAAATAGGGTTGATTCTTCACTCGGTCACAATCTGTAGCTGCGCTCATGTTCATGTTGAATTGGGACGTGGTTGGTTGAGCCTGTGAAGATCATTGCTTATCTTAATTGATGTTATAAAGCTGAGTATGTGGAATCACATGTTGGGACACTAAACACCTGACAGAAAATATTATTTTTATTTGTTTGGTGAAATCCATTAGGTTTTCTACAGGCTTCTGCTGGTCGCTGGGCTTCTGTTGCAACCAGACTTCGCCCCCCAGAATTACTGACCCTGCTAGTTTTGTCTTGTGCTTTGCCTGTACTTGAAAGTTGAATTTTACCCATACAGTGAGTGGTTCCTGTGGTGTCTCCACCGTGTATTTTTGTAAGTGAAATTAGTGCTGGTTTCTGACCTTTATTAAGGAGAGAGCATGTGAACATCTCGCCCTGAGGTGCAGGTGCTGCCAAGAGACAGAGCTGAGCTATTTGGTGAACAGACCTATCTCCTGCTGCACGCTCTCTCATTTCTGTTGGTAATTTGCTTGGCAGTCACGTGCTTTATTGTCAAATCCAATTGCATATCCATATGCAATCATATTAAATCTTCATTTTTGCATGGCTTTTTCCAGTCTTGTCTTTCCAAATGTGGTATGTTGCAATGTTAATTAATACGTAGCTTGGAAATTTGAATTAAAGTAACACATTTTGTATGGTCTTATAAGAAAAGAAATACAGTCGGGCCAGCTTTAGAACATGGTCACCTGTCTGGAAAGGAAAAGGAGCAATTTGTGATATTTATAAAGCCTGTTTTTCCATGCCTTTTGAACCACTCAGAATGAAAGCTGTGCTATCCAATTATAAAATATCTTGGACAAATGTGCTCAAGGTCCTGCTCTGTCCTGAGGCAATGTCCAGGAAAGTCAATATTGATTTCTCAAAAAAACTACAGTGGTGTTGCAATGGAGCGCAAAGTGTAGAGCATGGACCTTTCTGAAAGGGGAAGATGATGAGCTCCGCTGGGCGAGGCCTGGACGCTTCCACCCAAAGGCGGTGGATGCACGTGGCGTTTTTGTGTGGCTGGCTGTCGCAGCAGCACGCACAAACGAGGGTTTCGAATGCGAAGCGGTGCGTAGCGTCGGAGTTAGAGATGGTGAGAAGCGAGGGTTAGGGACTAGCGTTAGGGTAGCGTCCTCAAAGCTGTTGGGGAAGCGCCAGTCCAGCGTGTGGACTTTGTGTGCACAGACATTGACCTGCGCCGCCTTGATTCTGCCCCTGCGTGTGCACAAGTGATTGTTCCTATTCCGAATCCCACTGATTCCAGTGTGGAAAATCGTCTGGGTCTGGTTTTGGGAGGCAGCGTTGGGATCGGGGGTCAGGCTGCGCCTGCTGCAGCAGGATGTTTGCCCGGTGCCAGGCACTGTGCGCTGGGAAGGTTTAGTCAAGTGTGCCTGCGGCCTCTCGTCTGTGTCCTACGGTGTATTTTCCAATTCTGCCATGACATAGAGCAACCCAGAATATAAAATGCCATTTAAAATTGTTTGGGTCCTGATCTTGCAGTGAGTTCCTGCCTCTGGACAGACAAAGTGGGAGGCAGAGCTGTAACTGTTAAGGTGCAAAGTAAGTAAGAAATCAATGGGAGGAACTATTTTTAGTTTGCATTTAGGTAGCTGGATATTAAATACACCTGAATGAGGCTTTTTTGGGACACCTCATTTTACATGTCTCGTTGTACATGTCTCGTTGTACATGTGGTTGTCACCATCCCAGTCCTGCAAAAACATTAGGCCACATGCTTAACTTTGATGTCATTGGGTCTTTTATTTAAATAAATAAAACAAGCCTGTTTACACAGACCTGCAGAATTTGTTCTTTATATGTAATTTAGGTATATAACATTATTATCTTTGCAGTTAATGAATTAAGATGCATAGTTGTTACACCATTGTTGGATAGGTCTTCTGGGTTATGTCAGACCCAGTACGATGCAGTCAGCCCTGGTGCCCATGAGAGGAGAACACAAACTGCAGAGCCTAGAGGAGTGGATGGCCCGTCCTGTTTTCAAAGCGCTGCTCTCATGATGCAGTGGTTTGAGAAGATGCTTACGGACAGTGGTGTGGAGGTAGCCCTATATTCAAGTAAAGTTCTCTTTAACTTATAATTATCTTCATAGTCCTGGTCAATATATTTTTAGAAATATATTCTTAATTTAATGTAGAGAGTCCTGTGTGTAAGTGATGGTATGGTGTCTCACCAAATGTACTTTACCAGAACATTTTCTTGGTTTCATTTTTGCCTGCCATATTCTCTAGGATCATCTAGAGAAACGGACTTTGGTCGTAGTGTGTTACGTTCTTAGAGGCTAACTTTAAAAATACCTTCTTTACCTGCCATAAAATAACCCCAATGTCAAATTCCTCCTCATACCCCTTGCCCCTGTGACCGATTCTTCTGGGAAATGTCTGGATTTCCAGTTTTGCAGGTCGCTGAACAGCGGTGGGCAAGCGGGTGGATGCCAGACAGCCACCTGGGAGCTGCCTGCCGTCCGCCCCTGTCAGCTTCACCCAGGCAGCGTTACCTCTGGCACTCTGCACGACGCAGTAATGATGCAAAGGGAGAGGAATTTCTCAAGTAGGCAGAGCCACTTAAGACTTTATAGGTCAAAACCCCAGCATCTTGGACTTCTTACAGAAATCATCTTCCGGCTTGCACAGAGCTCCAGCTTGTTCAGGTGGCACATGCTCTAAGCATTAACTGTTGCTTAGCACAGGAGAAGTCGTGCTGTGAACTGCTTCGCGGTTTCCAAATGGCTGGAGTTTAGATCTCTGTTGAGCTTACTGCAGTAACAGGGGCTTCTTCTGAAAAAAGTCGCAGGGAAGCCAGAAGATGACCCTGTATTAAAGATGGAAGAAGCAAAGTTTTTAGGCAGGCAGGTTGGAAAGAACGCGTTCGGCCGTTCCTGGTAACGGGCGATCTGTGAGCCGCTCAGGGTTCAGCGTGCCCTCCACACTGCAGCTCCTGCTGCTGTTGACACATCACCTCCCTTTAGTATGATTGCTAAGGCCATTTTTACAGCCTCTGCTTTTGATATTTTTGCTCCTCTTTAGCTGATTTTTGAGGACTAAATCTTGGTTTCCTTTTTGCCTCAGTCTCCACTTGATACTGGAGAGAGTTGACGATGTTGGTTTGAAGATCGGGAAATAAGGAACCTCTTGGAAAGAAAAGGAGCGAGTGAGCCACTCTAGAGACTTGAGAGAAGGAGGTTTAAGATTTTTCCAAATTGAATTACAACAAAATTCACATGCAAATCTAATTGTGGAAGAAAAAAAAGGTTAATTTGGGAAATAGTTCAGCACTTAAAGTTTCTTTTTAGTGAAATATATATAGAAATACATAATTGCAACTGAGCATTAGGATCTTTTCCTTTGAGTGTATATAACCTCCATCTTGTGTACAAGGGGAGGGATGTTGGTATGTGCGGTGTTGCTGGGATCCTTCCAGGCTCTGTCTGAGGCTAGTATTTTCGAAATAGTGTTAAAAGTGTGGGAAAAGTCCCAAATGAGGATATTTAAAAACAGACAGATCAACTCAGTCTGCTGTATTTTCTGTCGAGAAGGCAAAGCAATCATCAGCCACCCATCACCTTACCTGTACAAAGCCCATATGGGTATGTAGAATGGTGGAACAGGCTCATGGAGCAGGCAGAGTGTATAATCGGTTTTCCCAGCACGCGTTATTTGATCGCAAGTCTCACAGTGCTTTATTTCATTTCTGAATGCTCTTAGCAGTTACATAGTCGGTGATTACAGGAGAAAGTCAACTTTCATTTACCCACTGAGCACATTGTTTTCTCTTTTGTTTGCAGGGAAAAAACCTTGAGAACACAAAACAAGCTCCCTGAAGGCTCTTTCCTCTCCCCCCAAAGAAATAAATTACTATATAAATAATGATTTTTTTAGTCAATCTTCTCTTTAAGACAGAACGAGTAAGAACTAGAGGAGGGTCCCGAGTCATCATTTTTTAGGTGTTGTGTACAATTCAGCAGCTGAACACCAGACATCAGTATATGCAGAAGAACAGCGTGGCCCTTGTTCGTAGCAGCAGTGATAATTAACCCTTGAAATTGTTACAGTGAACGTAATGTGATCATCTCGGAAATGGCGAGTGTTTCCCATGTTGCAATGCACAGGGCTGTTGGAGGATTATAATCGCCTACTTAACTGCTTATAGAGGGTTACGCTCCCAACCCATAAGAAAGTAAATATATTAGTAGTCTTCTATGCTAGTAGCTCCTGGATCAACAAAAGGATGTTGAGTGCATAATGTTGACAGAGATCAAAGAAGTGGGAAAGTCTAACCAAATGATAATGGGGACTTAAATTACCTGTGAATAAACTGGTCAGATAGCACAATGAGAGTAAGTTCAAAGAAGCAATTTCTGCCTCTTGGAACAGCTAGTACTAGAGTACACAGAGAGATATTCTTGACTTAGTGTTAAGTAATGTGCAAGAACTGACTCAAAAGCTGGCAATAATTGAGCCACTTGTATTGACTGCAGTATAATAAAATTCCCTGCCCAAGCACCAAAAAGTGGAACTGTGACAGTAACCTTTAGAATGGGAAACTGCACTAAAGTGAAACGGTGAGACAGATGGCTCTTACAGCTTAAAAAAAAAAAAAGTCATTAGATGTGACACAGATACCGCTCAGGAAAGCCACAGCAGTCTTGGGAAATGTGCAAAGCATCGAATCCAAAAGGCAGTCGTGACCCAGTGCAAATACCTGGGTCGTGTTCAAGAAACCAAAGGGATCTTGGATGTAGAGTGTTAGTATAGGATTGGCGTGGAACCTGCAGTGGAGATTAGCGTGGTGTTAGTGTTAGTGCAGGATTTAAGCTGAGCTGTTAAAATCCAGATGCAGAGCTGGGAGTCTCAGCTAGGGTTAGCTGCTGGAAAAAGCTGTGCTTAGAGGCTGTTTCTGAATTCCCATCCTTCTCCTGAGCATATCAGAGGCCAGGCTGGAGCTTTGCACAGCATCTCCTCCTTTCCTCATCCACAAAACGTGGCAGGAAGCTGTTCTCTATTTAAGGAGTTTAAGGACTTTAAAACCCTAGATCTTCCAACTCCCCAGTGCACCATCTGGTGCTGATCATTGTCCCAGTAGAATTATTTATGACACATGCAGGAGTAGACCCATCCTGAATTGAAGATTTTCAGTACTAACTAGAAGGGTCACGGATCTGGAGCCCAAGTAATTACATGGGGCTGGCATAAACAGGAGTGACAAACCCAACTGCAGCAGAGCAAACATACGTGGGCAGAAGGCTTAAATCAACAGGGCTGGAATGAGTGACAGTCAGCAGAGGACTTCTGTCCTGGGACACCCATCCTGGAATATATCCATGGAGCAAGTGGACATTTCCCAAAGATAAGCTGGCAGAGGGGTGAGATTACGCGAGAAGGGAAACGGGCTGCAGTTGTTCCTCTCGGCTGGAGCCAGGCTGCCTTTGTGGGTGAAGTAGTTCTGAACTCTTGGAGAAATTTCTTTTTGTTCTGTGCCTCCATAAAACGGAAGGTTTGGTAGGCGTTTCGTGCAGGTTATGGAAGGCTGTTCTGAACCGCATGTGAAATCATTATTGTTAAGTTAAATAGTTCAGAATTTTCGCAGTAACACAAGTGTCAAACTTCCTACGATCAAAAAGATCTCTGTATTAGTCTTTATTTTGGCCAAAAATTGACATGTGTTTTAATGTATTTTAACTCTGCATTTTTCCATGCATAGAGCTCTCAAACATGCCTGAAAGCTTTCTGCGGACTTACCCCCAAAGTTTTAGTCTGAAAACAAGCAAGTTTCAACCTAAAAGGAGAAAAGTACCAAGTGCATGCCACGGAGAACATGCAGTGTAGTTTGATCTTCAGGACCGTCTGTCTTCAGTATCATAAGAAAATCTGTGTCGCAGGGTTGCCATGGGTTAATATATGAAATTTTGTTTTATAAGCAAAGCAGTGTCGTAAGCCGAGTCTCCATACAGGGGTATGTCTCACACTCGAGCAATGCAGGGTTGTGTTTTTTCACCCTTTTGGGCTTCCCTCCATTCGAGGTCTTGAGATTAGCTACAGGCAAGAAGGACAGGGTATAAAGTAGGCACAGTGGCATGGATGGACTTGGTGGCCTCTTGTGGTTTTGAGTTCTGTGATTATTTTTTATTTAATATCTGTTTATTTCGCCCGGATTTCACCGGCTCTAAAGGACAGGAAGCATTGTGCTGCCTTTCCTTTGCCCATAGCACTTTCAGTCGGCATTGAGGAACTGTAATCACATCTCATGCTTTGGAGCTTCAGGCTTGCTGCCAGCACGGGTCAGGCGGGACTTGGCCGAGAGCTGTCTTGGAACTTTGTTGCCTCTTTTTTTTTAGGAGCATCAGGGATTGGCCTTACCTCAAAAAAAGGCATTAAACCTATAGGTCAGTGTTCAAAGGTAGCAAAGAGAATGTCGTTTGGAATATGCTTAGGTCATGCGAATTACTCCCAAGCAGATCACCAGATTTGAGTGGAGGACCCTCTTTCCCCCTGCAGCCACCCCGTTCAAACAATCTGGAATTTTGGGTGTGCATTCTTTTCCTCTGCAGCTTGGGGCATGAATCAGCTGCCTAGATCAATGGATGTATTCGCACCTCGCCACTTCCCTAACCCTAAAGGGGCTAGTTAAGGGCAGTAGTGACCCTTTGGTCTCTCTTTTGTTCCTCAGCTCAGTAATTTGGTCTCCAGTGATCACATGGGTTAATCTAATGTGTATTATTGTGCTCAGTATCAGGATGGTGGCAGAAATTTTACTGTCATATACAAATGTTCTGACTTGGTAGCTGAATTAATTCCTCTGGCCATAATCTCTATGTAACAAATTTTAAGGTTTTTAGCAAGTTCAGCTGAGACATGTTAATTTTGAATGTAAGTAAAGCAGTTTTGGCATTAAATTTGCTATTGTTTCGATGAAAGGTATGTGAATTCTAGTTCACAATTACATAAAAGAATCAACTTTAGACTCCCTATTTCTAAAGCACTTCAGCAGCTGTTATTCCGTGCGGGCTCTTGGGTGGATTTGCTCACGGCTGCCATGCATCGCCGTATGAGGGATACATACACTGCAGAGACCTGGTGAGAAAGCCACTGGGATTGGGTTGGATCCGGCTATGAAAAATGAATAGCACTTTAGTCCTGTTCCAGATATGAAGCGGTTTTCCTTACAAAGGCCAAAAAGCCCAGTAATGGAGCAGAGCAGGTGCAGTGAAGACACGGACTGAAAAAGGATTTAGGGCAATTGCCACATGGTAGACAACTTTGAGAGGCAGAAGAGACAACTTGAGGAGACCTAGGAAGTGAACGGAGGATGTTGGGTCTTTCTTTAATTTAACTTTGTGCAGGACCCTTTCAGATTGTTTAGATATAGGGAACATGTCTAAGGGTATGAAAGTCAAATAACAGTGTGCATTGTGGCAATGCCTCTACCTTCCTGGATGTCAGTTTGAATCAGAGGTTGATGCTTAGCAAATTACTCTCTTCGTACCATCATCCAGTGTAGAAACAGAACTGCAGTAACCCCCTTGACTATGTGTTAAAGTAGTAAGAGAGCTGATGTGTATATGTTATTGCTTCAGTCTTGAACCATGTTACTAGCAAAATTATCTTAATAACTTTTATTTATTAAGACAGTTTTATTCCAAAATAAGTGGAACCTCACAAAGATCCTGAAGAGATAGGAAAGAGCTCCCCCTTCCCCACTTGTCATGCTGTACCTCGGCTATCGATTTGTTCCGTAAATGTCGTTTGACATAGTAGTCCGCATGTACAGCCATACTGGAGGTGCACATCTGCCCCGAACGCCAACGCCAGAGACTTCCGTCCAGACATTTCCCTAAGGCCACAGAAACGTCTCCATCCTCTAACCCCGTTACCCTGTTTCATCTTGCTTCATTCACAGAAGGCTAAGACGCGCCAGGTCGTACAGTTCCATTCAGCTATGGTTTTCTACTCATCTGCTCTTCGAAGTTGCTGTGTTTTATCTTTTATCATTTTCATCTTTTTTTTGCTTGGAACAGCATTTATTCTTGTTAGTTTTCTGTATGTGGTCGTCTTGATCACTACGGGTGCACAAAATGGTTTAGGCTGTGGCCTGGCATCATTTGCCTCCCAACACTTTACTCACCTCCGTTCTTCTCTGCGATCATCTGGCCTTTCCATTATCTCCTTCAGCGTACCTCTGACCTCTGTTTCGCCTCTCAAGAGGAAGATGGCTATACCAGAAGCTGCTGTTTGTGAACTTGGTACAAAGTACCTCCACGAGAGATGCAGTTACCTGATTTGAGTGATGGACAAACCCCACATGCTTGTACAACACGCAGCTCCTACAAGCCCTGTGTTAAAGAAGATCATAAAAATAATTTGTGTAGGTTCTTGTTTGAGCAATCGCCACATGCCATTTCTGGCAACTGCATCTGGTTGTGTCCTGAGTTGGTGCCAGCCCATGTCTTCATGCTCCATTGCTGTCTGCTTCTTTATGGTTGGTTTCTCCGTAACACAAAAGACTGGGGAATGCCTGGGGGACAGGTCCCTGCTGAGCCTTCCCTGAGAAAGCCAGCCGTAGCTTTCTCTTGAAGACACCTGAGTGGAACATCTTGGGTCCACGTGACATTGCAGAGCCTTTAACCAGCTGTAAATGCAGCAGTTACAGGAGCTTCAACTACATCCTTTACATGTCAGGGAGCTGTTGGCCAGGGAACCAAGATGGGGAGAAGTGATGCTGGCCTTGAGCCTTTTCCAGGACCTCATTCAAAGTCCTGCTTCTGAAAAGCTGCTCTGTAACAGTGACAATAATGTGTTTTGTTCCTGCAATGATACTGAGAGGCTAAAAAGTTGTTCATAGTTGTGTTTTCATTCAGAAGGGGGAGTTATGTGAAGTTGAATAAGGTTGCTCAGAAGAAGCTGAGAAGAGGAGCTAAGGGTTAGATCCTGGTAGTGATATGAAGGTATTTAAGGATGCTACAGTGGAAATTAAGATCAAATGTACCTCTCAAGAAATACTTGAGAAATGATAAAAGCATACCTAAACAGAAGGCAAAGAAACTGTATGAAAACATCCTGAAAAAGGAAAACATTTGATAAAATGGGAAAAAATAAGAACAAGCTAAAAATATGTAGAAACATAATGAAGAGGAGAGAAAAGAAATAACTTGAAAATGATAAAAAAAACTAGTAATAGATTCTCTCCAGTCACTTCAGAAGCAGAAAGCTTGCCTGACAGTCTGTAGGACCTACAAAAAATTGAGGTCTGAAAGCTGCACTTAGGGCAGCTAAACTCCCAGCAGAAAAATGAATGCAATTCCTTTAGTGCTTTCATCTGTCTCAGGCCGCAATGTCTGTGGAGGAGATGGTGCTGCAGATAGACCAAATGAACATTATCAGTCACCGGCATCAGACAGCATTCACCCACCAACTCCGTATGTGAACTCTTGTTTAAAATCCCGGGAAGACGACGGATAGCAGTTTTGCTCTGGGCTCCGGGTCACCCACAGAAGCCCAGCTCAGTATGCAAAATCTGTACGGAGTAAGTTGACAGAAACTGTAATGCAGAGTGTGATAAGCGGATGCGAAGGAGTCAACAGATATTTCAGTTGGGAGGATCCAGCTGCATTTCCAAAATGTCCCAAGTCTCTCAGGAAGGACTTTTAGGGAAACTAAGACATGGGATAAGGAGGAGGCTCCTGAATAAATGATTTTGGAAGGTAAGAAGCAGACTGGCAGATTTTTGCAGTGGAAGAAGCTGGTGGCTGTAGTTGTGCAGGCACGTGTGTTGGTAGCCATGCTCTCCTGTGTGTTTAATAAGCACATGGAATTTGAGTGCTTCATAATGTTTTAGAGCTTTCCAATCATTAGCTAATTTGAAGTATTGAAAACGAGGATCAGCTATGAAGTGCTGCAGAAGAGCCTTATGGAACTAAATACTGTAAGGAGATGCATGTGGAAAATGAGAAATTTCTTTACATTAAGGCGATGGGCTCTGATTTGTCCGTTATTGCTTAGAAACTGTGTCTTGTGATTATAATAGATTGTTCCATGCAGTGTCAGCTTGGTGGTTGTCATGAAGGCAAAGAGAACATTAGGAATGAAGAACAGAGAGAATAAAACAGAGAATATCTTTAAGCTTCTGTAGAAATCCAGGATACATCCACATTTTGAATCCTGTGTGAAGTTCCGTTCCCCACACCTCTCAAAAGCATGTAGCAGTGTTGGAAGAGGTTTGGAGAAGAACATGAGGATCAAAACAAGTGTAAGATGTGTTTCTTACAGGGAACAACTGGCTGCACTAATACTCTGCCTGCTGGAGACATCCAAAGGGTGATACGAAAAACATCTACAGAGTCGTGAACAGGGATTGGCTGTTAGTCTCTTCCAGTATGAAAATAATGGGACATCGCATGAAGCTAGTAGGAGCAAGGTTCAGAAGGAAGTGCTCCATCAGTGGTTCACTGGTCCCAGTTTTGCCTCAGGCAGTCTGTAAGATACAGCTTGTTAGTGGCTTGGAGAGTATCCTAGTGAGAAGCCCTACATGCTTGTCCTATTCTTCTCCTTCAGAAATCCATTGTTGGCAACTGTCAAAGCAAAGATCATGGGCTAGGTGGACCTTTGGTCTGAATCCACACTTCTATTCTTGTATTCTCCTCTTGTACTGAACACCTCTTCAGCCATTAGGCCCACCACCTTCAGTACCAGCCCTTCCAGTCCATCTCTGCTCTGTTTGGGCAAGTCTGTGTGGAAGAACTGCGATAAGTACATCCTTCAACATCCATACTGCCTTTGAGCTCGGCTGTTCATTGACTTAGAAGGCACTGTACTGTTCCTGGGGGTCCGTTATCACAAATCTCCTCAACACATAGCTTTCCACTGGGCTGTTAACCAGCATTTGATGCCCTTAACACTTTGGCCTTCAGATCTTCCTGCATATACCATTTTTATCCCTCATCACCTCAATCTGCATGATCCTGTCAACTGCGCATGTGAACATAGGATGTGATGTGGAAGTTCTTGGTCGTAAACCTTCACTACTAATTCGCATCTTTAATAGCTTCAGAGCTACATCTGGCCTCCTCATGATTGTCATCCCACAGAATTTTGTTGTGCCCCTTTGGAATAAAACCTATATTCCTGTCTGGCTGGAGTACCAAGATGATTTTAAGATTTCTCAGAAGAGAAATGTGGGATAATGTCTGAAGGGACAGTTTGCAGAAGTTACGAGGTTTGCAAAATTGACTTATTCCGTCAGGCCAGCCTGCTTCTTGGATTCTTGATCAACACATTCTTGATTCTGTAGTCTGAAGGATTAATTGATACCTGTCTAATCCTTTTTCCCCTGAAAGCCTACTGCAAGGCAAGGCAAGATGCCTCAGTGGAGATCCTGCAGACTTCAGCGAGGATGGGACAGGCTGAGGAAATGCTAATGCCAGAGTTACAGAGAAGCTTGCCCATCCTCCTAGACTGACCCGCACAGAAGTCAAGACGTTTGCTCCAGTCCCTCGTCTGAACTCCAACCTCTAGATTTTGATGCTAGATAATGGTGGTTGTTAGAAGAAGCCTCTCTCCTTTTAGAACTCTCACCCCTAGATAGACCTGTACTTCAGTGATTCTGGATTGTTCACTGGGCCTGTTGAGCAGTAACATAGAGCTTCACATCAGTGCAGGTACCTCAGCAACTATTTCTGTCCATCTGAGGGATTTACAATTTTCTTTGACCCCATGATCCTAAAATTCTGTATGGAACTTTGGTAAAAGACTGTTGACCTCTACCCCAGCATGGGATCTTAAGCAGAGTCTCGCCATCCAGACAGGGTGATAACATGAGCCTGTGGCAGCTTCTTTATTATTCGAACCATGTTCTTAGATGTAACTTTCCTGGTAGCAAGAAGTTCTGCCAGAGGGTGAGAAAGACCCACTGACAAATGTCTTATCTCCACTCTCTTTATACCCCTTCCTAGACAGGGCTTCTTATATGCTTTCCTGAGGTCATACCTAAGTTTCACTGGCGCCAGAAAATAGCCCTTCTTTTGCCCCCAGAAAACCTCAGACCTTCTTGGACAAAGTTATATTGCCTCCTCAGACATTTGATGTCAAGCAGACCATTTCTTTCCTGTCTGCACAGAACCAGACCCGTCAAGTGGCCTCTGTTCGTTTGTATCATCAATGGGGAGATAAAGAGGTGCAGAGATACTGGTAATTGCCTAACATATCGTATCAGGAGATGTTATGATACTGCCTAAGTGGTCACACCCCCAGCCATCAGTAAATTCCATCAAAGGTCAAGTTGTACAATAGACTCTCCAGAGGATGTCTCCATTCTTGACATCTGCAGAGCTGGCTCGTGGAGTTCCGTTACACTCTATGCCATTGCAGATACTTGTAGGAACAATGCCAGGTTAGGCAGATTGCGGTGTGCAGTCTGCTCTAAAATCCTTGACATGTCCCTTAGAGTTACCTCCTGAATATGTGTGGAGGGTCATTTGGACAAGAAAAGAAGATAACCTGATAGTAATTGGGCTGGTTTGAAATGTATAGTGCAAATCCACGTTAACTGCTCTCTTTGCTTCCACTGGAGTCTTGTTGTTGGGATGAGTTGAGGGCACGTGGTGAAGAGTATAGGCATGCTTACTGTTCCAAATTCCTCCACACTGACAATGTGCATCGCCAAGAAGACTGCTTAATGGTGGTAAATTGTTGTTTCTTCTTCCACCGTAGTAATCTGACCCTTGTGCCATGGCTTATGAAGTGAGGGGAAAAAAAGGTGCAGTCAAACGGGTGGTATTTGTGGGTGGATGTACTGCTTTGAGTGAAGATGATGAATGCCGGTATTGAGGAACCTGGTGTTCCCATGAAGGCAAACTTCCTTATGTTTGTCTAATTCTGTTGACCATGTTAAGAACTTTGAGAGAACTCTGGTTAAGCATCTGTATGAACATGGGTGTTAGTAGGTGAACTGGAGATGTTTTGTGAATATTCCTATGCGTCTCCAAAGTTTATGTAGGACTTGAAAAGTCATGTAGAACGCAGGTGAAAGCTGCTGACACTTAAGACCTTTTGGTATTTCGGGGGGATGTGTTAATGTTCGCACAGATTTGAGAGAGATTTAGGAAGATTTTGTGTTGAATTGTAGCTTGTCTGTGTCCTGGTGGAGAGATCACATTGTCTGCAGAGGTTTGGGACAGTCTGGCTGCCTCTTGTCCATGCAAACTAGTCTGTAGTTTGGGTGTATGTTAAGATTTTCCTTTGATCCAGTATGGTGATTCCTGCGATCTTATCTCCTCAGTCTACGCTGTACTCAGAGGATCACCTTTGACCTTTTGACCATGACATCACACTGGCAGTATATTCGTTATTTCATCATGACACTGTCCTTTCGTTAACCTTTGGCTGTTGGAGTTGGTGCTTTCAAGGGTACAAGTCCCTCATCCTTTGGGTATTTCTGAGCTCTTCTCGTGTATTACATTGGTGTCTGTGACTGTATCTGGACGTACTACAGTGTCCATTGTTCCCACGTGGCCGAGACATCAGAGCTGGTGGCAAGCCTCAGTTTTGACCTTCTTTATGACGGTGCAGGACTTTGTATTATCTAAGCAAGTTTGCCAGAAAGAAGGAATCTAAGTTTCTCTGTTTGACTTTTCCGGTTAAATAGAGAGTTCTTAAATTGCATCATTTCAGTTCCATTTCAATTATTGAACTTAAATGACTAGAGCCAGGTGAAGAAAACAGAATGATGTATGTGTACATTAACTGCCATTGTGATTTCTTCTTCCCCTGATGCCTCACGCGTGGGTACGTAAGCATCTGGAGTCTTGGCCACAGAAGCGTTTGAAAGCTGGCTCTTAATTGTTCGTTAAGAAAGCGCATCTTTACCAAATTCCCTGATCTCTCCTCAACTGAGAAACGAAATGTACTGGTGTAAAAAACCAACTGGAATACCATGTTTACCAAGCCTTTTTGTAGAAATTGTTCTTTTTGTGATGCTCAGTTGATGCAAAGCCCAGCTGAGCGATGAGTTAACCCAGCTTTGAAAGAATCTGTGTCTGTTGTCTGTAACTGCTGCAGTGATGAGAATTTGCAGTATAGAAATCATACAGTTTTAAAACAAAAATGTCACCTAGTAGGAGAAGAGAGAGCCTGTTTGAGTTGGCTGAGTCCGGAGCAGATTTCTCCACAGCAGAGTGGCAGAGCACTGGCAGAGGGCAAGAACTCCTGAGTTTCAAAATAATTTCTCTTTCATCTTTAAATTTTGATATTTGGTTGCGTTTTGCTAGAGTTCAGAGTAACTTCAGGAATTCAGCTGACTTATGTGCAGGGGATATATATCTGTGGTTTCCACGCAGGCTGCACCTGTAAGCGGATATCCTTGTGTTTCCCTTAGTTTCACTGTTTTGTTTTGCTTTGTTTTCCACCATGTTTTAACAAGATAAAGCATCTCTCAGTGTATTTCCCTTCATTTCAGTAATTGCCTTCTCTAGTGACTGATGTCCTGTGCTCTTCTGTTCATGGAATACAAGATCTGGGTGTACAGCTCACAGACACCAGTGCCCTCGCTGAGTGCCCTCACTTGATCATATTATCATTAATTAAAAGCCCCTCAGAGCATCAAATGGGAAGAAAGCACTAATTTCTCTGAACTCACTCCCTGAAGACACAACCTGGGTAAACAGAGATGCTTACCAGATGCCTGAAAAGGTGATGTCATCCAGCACTGAGGTGGGAGTTGAGTTTCTTTCAGGTTTTCAAAGTTCTTTCACTGAAATCATTTGGTCCCCAAAAATTCAATTGAGTGTTATGAACTCAGTGCTTGCTACTGTTCTGATTTGCTGCAGAGCAACATAGGAAGAGAAATAGGTTTGAGTATATGTAAGATTTAAACCATAAAATAATTTATGACTAAAATGCAGTAACTGAAGTTCTACATTTTAAAAACTAGGAAACAATTTAGTCTCTTGAAGCCAGACGCGATATGCTCTCTCACAGTGAGCTGAGCAAGTGTTCAGCTCTGTTCTGCATCCTCAGAGCTCACTGCAGTGATCTTGCCCGATAAAAAAAATACCAGGATAACCGCGATGCAATCTCGAGAAGTAAGGATTAACATAAGGCTGCAATGTACTTTTGCCCGATATCAGCTGGAAGTTCAGGATCAAATGAGAAACCAAGGTTGTAAATTCAGATAACTGAACAAAAGTCGAGTTGATAAAGCCTTTTCTCTTTCTTCTCATTGCCTGGTAATACTGTTTCAGTCTTACTTGGCCAGTGTTTGGTCAGCGTTTATATAGGCATAGTGCTGTCTGGAGCCAAGCAAATCTGGATTATCATATTGCATCTTCACTCTCAGAGGTGTCCCACCACCTCGCAGACGCGCAGGAGATGGAGGGTAACAAGAATGAGCTAAACCAGTCTGGGGACAGCAGGAGAACGACTGCTGTACTACTTTTAGGGCCTCCCACAGAGATACCAGTGATAACCCTGTTCTTTCTAAACTGCATGATTGGTTTAAGTATTTGATATCAAAGCCTGGAGCCAGGTTTAAGGGAAGTATGAAAGCCTGACTCAAGAGTTTAGTTCTGTGTAGGTTCTTCTATGTTGTTTATTAGCATATTAGACAGGTTTGAACCTCTCTCATGAGTGTGCTCAGCAGCATGGGGGCCTGTCTTCATAAATTGCTTGTTTTGTTATGGTCTCCTCAGGGTCAGGAGTTTTGAGTGAAAGTAACTTGCTTTGCTGCTTTTAAAAGAATAGTTTTCTTACGTTTATTGGAGAACATGAAATCAAAGGTGTCTTTGCCCAGAAGTGAAAACCGAGATCAGAGATGATCCTTTTTTTTTCAGGGAATCCAGACTGGTCCCTCCAAAAGGTTGTCTCCTTGCAGATGAGTTTTACCCCTTTTGCGGAAAGTCACTGGAAAGGGCTGGGACTTCTTGGGGTCAGCTGATCTCCTACAGTGTAGGTATCTGCAACAGGGTGAATGAACTATGAATTAGACAGACGTGGTGTTCCTCGGGTTTGTCTCTCGGAGCCAGGATGGATCTTGCCCACATAGCTTTCTGGATCTTCTACAGCTCCGTATCGTGTTTCATCAGGGAATGTAACTCTGGGCCTGCAAAAAGAATTCTTTTTGTTTACTTCAAACCTTCCACATGGCAGGGTTCGAGCTGCCCCCTTCATCCTTGCATTATGAAGAACAGTGAATAATTATTCTGTATTTGTATAATTTGCAATGTTCACAATTTTACAAGCCTCTCTCCTCTTCTGAGTGGAGCAGTCTGGGCTCTTTCTCTAGACAAGCCATCCCACACCTTGTTGCTACCTGTCTACTCTTGTTACCTGGGTATACTTTTCCATCTGAGATAGGTGACCATTACCGGATGGACTGTTGGGCTGTAAGTGTACCACAGATGGTGTTTCCTGGCCCTCTTTCCCCTTACATTCCTGACCTCATTTGCTTTTTTGGGTAGTGCAGAAGTATATACAAAAAACTCCACCCCATACATACAGTGCACACAAACAGTGCGATGTGTTCAGAAAATGGTGCAGAACAATTCCAGCATCTTCCCTGAGTTCAGCGGTTTTAAAACGTGTCAGTTTGTCCTCCCAATTAGGGTGATTGTTTCCCAGGCACGTCCCTTTGCACTCGCTGATGCTGAGTTTCACCTGTCTTTTTACTGCGTAGCCGTTCAGTTACACCTACAGCTGATCCCAGCGATGGCTCCTTGCTGCTGAAAGGAAGACGACTTGCTCTGGTCTCCTTTTTACTTCACTACTGCCTTTCCCCCATCCCTGCTTTCCATGTCATAACTCATCCCTCACTTGCTGTGGCCCCAGTGCTTGAGAGACCCTTTTTCAAACCTGCCCAACTGCAGAAAATGCTCAACTTTACTTGCCAGGTTAATTTTCTGATGTTTTCATAAGCTAAATGAGCTCATGGAGAAGTCAAGGATGGGGTAAGCAGTGGGGAATGTGCGGCCAGGACCATGGGAGGAGGTGAGAGCTATTGGCATCCTGTTGCTCATTAAACCGTATGCTGAGGAGCCTGAGATCCTTCATGCAAGTCTTTACAATCAGCTCGAGATTGGATAATTCAAAAAAATAGTTTCATCTGCAAATGTTGTCACCCTTTCCCAAGTAATTTATGAACATGCTGAAACACTCTGCATGGGAACTTCTGGGCTTCCTCTGTAGTGAGCCATGATGCAGACAATTAATTTAGCTTTTTTTTCAGATATGTTTTGAGTGCTGCTTTCATTCCCTGTGTTATTTGTTAGCCACAGAGACTCACTAATAGGCTTCCTGCTTCTGATGGGTTAAAAAAGGCTTTGTTGTTTGTATGAGAGTCCCTAGCATGTTCTTCTCTTTGGACCAGTCTCTAACTTGCCAGTTAGAGAGCACTTTCTGCTCTCATCGTTTGGACGTAAGTTCCACTTTTCGAAGGTTGCCTTTTCCTTCTGGGATTCCCCTTCCGTTTGTGGTTCACTGTTGGGCTCTTGAGGTCCTTTGGTCAATGCAGTAGGTGTGCTCCGAGCCTTTAGCAGAAGATCTCTATAAACAACATCTGTATCACCTGGAAACATTCTCTTTTGCCTTCTAAAATGCTGCTTTCCTTATTCTATTTCTAACTGCTTTCCTTATTCTTAGAATTTTTTATTGTTTGAAGCTTTTATTTATTTATTTATTTATTGTAATTTTCCTTTCCTACAAATAGGGGAATTTGAATATGTCATGGTCACTATTACAGAAATCATCTCTGTACTATGCAGGGCTGCATCTACTTCGGAGCTTTCTCCACATTGCTCAGTGAAGAAATTGTTTAAAGGTACTTGAACCTGTCTTTTGGTCAGACCTCAGTGCAGTCACCCACTACCACTGGGCTGTTCCACTTCTGTAACCTTCCTAACTTTCCCTGGTCTTTCCTGGTCTCTGGCATCACCACAGGTAGGTGGTCAGTTGGTAGCTTTAATACCGTTTTTTTTTTTCCATACAGGCGTGAATTACAACCCACAGATCTCTGGAACTCTTCCGTACAGTTAAATATGTTTTAGTACAGTCTCCTGTATCTCCGTTATTCCAGCATCCTCTGGATTAACTTCCTTACCTTGAATTTCCCAGATGCTTATGAAATCAATATTCTAATCTAAAAGTCGGCATTTTGGTTTACCCATCTTAAATTCAGGCTTGGGTTCTGTTGCAAGTTAGATATCTATTTTTATATCTATCTATCTATATGCAGAGATGTATTTATCTGTGTATGTATGTATAGATATATACACACATGTAGGTATATACAGACACATCTAAAAGATACATCCTTTGAGACACACCACATTCTTGCGTGGTGGATATCAGTGCAATATCCCATATTTTAGGTGCAGGAATTAAGAAACAAATTTTACATCCAGGTTGCAGCTA
Source organism: Buceros rhinoceros silvestris (assembly GCF_000710305.1). Taxonomy (NCBI): domain Eukaryota; kingdom Metazoa; phylum Chordata; class Aves; order Bucerotiformes; family Bucerotidae; genus Buceros; species Buceros rhinoceros. The sequence continues at coordinate 17,822 of NW_010391829.1, read as the reverse complement.
CGAATGCCTAAAGCCTGACATACCAAATTACTTTTGGAATCTAGAAGAGCAGTGCGGTGGGGCGGGTGCTGCTCGAGCGGGGAGCGCCAAGTGCCCTGCATTGCCTTCTGGAAGGGAAGTGGGTTGGAAAATGTTCACTGAAGTCACCGGCCCAGAGTGAGGCAGAGCTTGAATCGGGTACAGACAAAGGCACCGGTCGAAGGTCTGCAGTAGTTAATCTCAGCAAATGTTAATAAAAGTATTAGGCAGGCAACATGTTTCCTCTTGTTTTGTTATGGTTGAATTTCATATGCAGACAGCATGCCATGAACCTCATTTTCCCTTGCCATCCCTTCACACCAGCAGCAGCTTTCCCGAGCCTCAGGCTCCACAAGCTCTGACTCATTTACTTAATATTCCTCTAATGAAACTGCCCAAAGCTCTGGACCTATTCTCCTCCAAAACAATCTTTCTCCTCCCTATTTTTCCACACCCTATGCTTTCTTCTCAGTTCCCGTCACATTCCTAATCAGACTTTAACTGGGTTTCCTTGAGCAGACCTTCCCTTAGTGTCAGCCGTTCCATTCTCTGCCCAGTCCCCTCCAGCCTCCTGCCAGCCCAGCTCTGGAGGATGGGCTGCAAGGATCAGCCCGCAAGTCAAGGCTGGTGGTGTGGCATGACCATGGAGGCCCAAGATGGCCTTTACAGTGAAGCCAGGAGAGCAAGAAATAAGCAGGAGCGTTGTCTTCAGCCATGGTGCGATGCGGGGAGGGGTACAGCCATTGCGGTCTCCTCCCCACCTTGGCTTTGCATCAGGGTAGTGTGATGCTGTGCTAATTTATAGGGCATCCAGAGGATGGTGGGGGCTGTGGCAGGGGAGCTGGAGGTGCTCCTTGCAGAAAGGATGGGAAGGGCAGAAAAGGCTGTAACTGACCTCTAGGAAAATTCCTCAGTTCTGCCCCCCCTTCTGTCTGTAGTGCCTTGGTGGGCTGGAGGGTACTGGGACAAACAGCCCCAATGCTGGCAGCCGCCAGAAATAACCAGTGAGCAGCTGTGGTAACTCATGTCTGGCTTTGCTGAGGACCACATTACACCCTGAAATGGGTTGACAAGGGGGTACCGGGAACTGCAGACCTTCAGCACACATTCAGTTGCAATGGTGGGGTCCAGAAATGGGAGTTTCAGCCCCTTCCTGGAGCCTGCCCCAGGTCCATTGGCTTTGCTTTTTCCTTGCTCAGAGGCGTTACTGAACATTGTGAGCAGCCCAACAGCTGGGAGGCAGCTAATAGTTTCTATATCATATATTTATTATTATATTAGCTAGTGGCACTGCATGAGAGACTGCGAAACCTGATAACGAAGCTGTGTGGTGGAGTTAGGAGGAGAACAAAACACATTTAGGGACAACCAGCACGCACATGGCTTTCCTGGAGATGGGTCTGACCCTAACTGGACTGCTCAGGACAGCATGGCTGCAGCAGGAGATGCTGGTGGGCTAGAGGTCTTACCAGGACTTGTGATGGAGACATCTTCAGGGGGAATTTCAAATCCGTTCTTAAAGATTACTGCATTGTTGATACTTTTTTGTCTGTATTTGTTATTTTCCTGAAATGTACCGTCCCACTTTGAAGGACTTTGGTCGTTGTGGGAGGAAGATGGGGCTAACCCAAGTCTGCAAATCGCAGCAACAGTTGTGAAAAATACAGGAATGACACTTCTTCATAGGGCTGAAAAACACGAAACCTGTGGAGCTTGGCTTCTCAAGCTCAGCGCTGACTACTTGCTCCTAAGGAACGTGTTCTGCCGAATTTGCAGACCGGCGGTGCTTTACGATCCTCAGGATTTCTCTTGATATGCATTGGTTTAGGCAGTCACGGATTATTTGGTGGCATCTGCAGAAGAATCACCGCATCCAGAGCTTGCTGCAAGCAGCAGAGCGATTTGTGGGGTATTGAAGTTTAACAGGCGGGTAGATGTCCTTGGCCAGGTTTCGTGGTCAGTGGATGGAAGATTTCTTCCTCCTGAGCAGCGCTGGGAGGATGCACAGGTAGGTTTTGAGCACCGGGAGAGAAAGATTTGGTTTTGGCTGGATGATCAGGGTGGCAAAGGGCATGTGGGGGCAGGGAGGGAGGCAGGAGAGGCTGTGTGGGGCAGGCTGGGGGGGAGATGCAGGGGAGGAGGTTTGTCTCTGCAGAAGGGTATTAATGGCATGAGGAGGACTGGGTCGGTCCAGGGGTGTAAACGGGAGGAATGAAGCCATTGTATGTGCTGGGTGCAGAAACTGCAGGCTGTTCATGAACCTCGCGCGCTGTGCTGGCAAGGAGAGGGCTGGTGTGTGTTATTGTCGGCGTTGCACACACAAAGCTCTCCTGAGCCGGCTGCTCCTGCAGCCTGTACAGACAGGCCTGCACTCCTCAAAGACGAGGGATCAGATTCTTGCCCTCCGGGGGTTTCCAGCCAGCTTGCAGTTCAGAGGAGTCCTTTCTTTCTCCTGCTGTTCACGCCCTGCAAAGAATTTTCTATCAACAAAAGAAATTGTTCTATAATCAACTTGATGTTCATCCCCAGTCCTAGGATATGAAAGGGGTTTTGGAGGACCAGGGAAACGGAGCCTGGAAGTCATGGAACAGGGGACGGCAGCCAGGGACATAGCCCTGCCGTGACAGGGCAAATGGATTTTGGGGCACTCCAGTCAGTGAAGCTCTCAGATGCAGCTCTAGGAGTGGGAGTAATCACACAAAATGCCAGAAAAGGGAACTGTCCCTAGAGAGAAAGGGTTGGGAGATCCCTGGTATGTGCTCTGGAAGGCTGACAAGACTGTTACTTCTGCAGCTTCTGTGACTGGACTCTAGTTCTCAGTTGGGTGCTACATCATGTGAAGATCCTTGAAATGTTGATTGTAGCTCAGGCTGTACCTCAGAATCAGTAAGACTGTCAACTCGGAAGAATTTTCATCAAACACTGTTGTCATCATTCCAGGGAAGAACCAGTCTAGTGGAACCCTGCTTGATGGCAGCCCTGTCAAGAACCTTCTCTTCTAGGCAGAGGTGCAGAAGTGAGAGTTCATGAGAGCCTGGGGAGCCACCAACATCAACTTCAAGAGCTGTGGAACAACCTAGAGAAAGAAGGACGTTTTCTACTTGAAGAAAACACATGCTGCAGGATCTGCAGTGCACGGTTTTCAGAACTGCAGCACACAGACGCAGGTGACCAACAGACTGTAGTTTGTCCCTGCCCGTGGAGGTACTGGAGAGTGCTCATGGCACACTGCTGGCCTTGCAGCTGGGAAGGACAGACATCATTTCCATCCTCAGGAGTGTGACATGCGCGCGGTCAGCATACAGGCTCCACCAGCTCTGAAACACAGATGCCACTAGTATCTCCTGGAGCAGGTACCCATCTGCCATCACTGTTACAGATGGTTTGTAGTGGGAGATAGAGAACTTGCCATTTGTATCGCAGAGAGATGCCCTGTAGCCTCCTCTTAAACGATGGAAATATTAATGCTCCCAAATCCTATTTCCACTATTTCTGTGCACACTACAGCCTCGTTTGTAGCCCAGGTCTCACAGTCCTACCATGAGGCCAGTAACTGTTGTTCATTTCTTTGCCCTTTCAGGCTGCGATTACAAGTATGTTTTCAGCCTCTTAAAGCAAAAATTTCTCAAAGCTCAGAAAAAGGTGGGGTTCAATCAGCCCAACTGCAGTTCCAGGAGAGGGCAGCGTGATGGGCAGGTTGCTGAGGAACATCATCAGAAGGAAGGGCCTCCACTCGCAGGACGCGTAGACAGGGGAGCCCAGCAATGTCAGACTGCGCAGAGCAACTGTTTTGAGTTATCTGACTGTACTTCAGGCTTTTGTAAAGCAGCAGTTGCCTCCCTTTGCAGGACAGATGCCCTTGCCTGGGTCTGTAGTGGTGGAGACAATATTTTTTAGAGAAAGGCGGAAGTGTGGGCTCCGGCGCTGGACTCGGTTACCTAACTGGTTTTCTTGGCTTCCATGAACGTGTCCAGAAGCTGGTGCATTTGGAAAGGAATTTTTTTGTGCTTACAAAAGGCAAGTTTTTAAATGTCAAAGTTGAAAGTACTTTTCCTTAGCAAAAAAATCACCACCAAGTCTTCCAGAGCTGGCTGGCCTGCAGCTGTCTGAGCAGTTTGTAGGAGATTTTTAGGGCTTTAAATGCAGCCCCATCTTGATGTTCTATCTCCTAGCCAGGAGCACATGCTGAACAACACACAACAGCCTTTGAGCTGTTTGTGTCAGAATTGTTTGCTTACTTAATTTTAAAGTGACCACATCCACATAATCTGAGGGATTGCCACATCACCATGCTCTGAAAATGTCCTTTGGTGCTTGATTTACAGCAGCTAAACAGCAATGGGGTCAGTGGCCAGCTGGCCACCGAAGCAGGAAACTGAATGAAAACGAATAGGTGGTGTTTCATGGTGCTTGAGTGTCCAACAGTGCTAGAAGCTGTGAGGACGCATCAGCTGCCAGAATATTTTCCACAGAGAGGTCTCTCCCTGGCTGCCAGCAGTGATGGCCACAGGAGCAAACGCCATATGGATTCATACCCTTCCTCACGCAGACATGTGCCCCAGTAGGAGCAGGAGCATTGTCTTGCCTGCTAAGATGCTGGGGATGGAAGGAATGATGGATATAGTTGTACAGAAGAGGCGTCTCTGCAGGTTTCCAAAGAATGAGAAACAGCCATCCTTGAGCAGATCTGGAGGAGAAGCAGCAGCGTTTGGGAATTCCCCAACCACTGGTAGCAGAAGTGATTGATGGGAGCTGTGAGATTATAGGATTGGTAAATGAGAAACACTGTCTGGGTTGTCAGCCTGCCCACGCTGCGAGGGGCGCTCGTGATTAACAGCTCTGTCGTTTGTGTGGACCAGAGGAACAGCAGGCACTTTGCAGACATAAGGACTTGATCGCAGATGTGGAGAGAAAGCTCAGGCCGAGAAGAGTGGAGAAGAGAAGCCATGGCACTCTGCATGTCGGAAGGTTACTTCCAGATGATCTTTTGGAATTAAAGCAGGATTCAAATGCTTCTCCAGGAAAAGTACCACCCCCGCTACCCCACAGCAGTTTGTCCAAGCTGACCTCGGTGGTTTCCTGCCAAAAATACCTGTGAACAATAATGACTTGTTAATGATTTATCCCTGTGTTCTCAAGGGCTGCTCTGATTCCTAACACAACAGAAACCATCCAAGCAGTGCTTTGCGGGCTTTAAGGTTATGGCTACAATGGCTTTTTGTCTTTCCAGAGTGACAGTGATGCAGATGGCATGAGGGAGCCGAGGGCTTGGTGTATTGGGCAGTAAAGTTGGGGAGTATTGGTGGGAAAACCAACTGAATTGTGCTGGGGGAGAAGTCAGCTGAGCTGTGACGAAGGCTTGTCCCTTCCAGGGTTTGCAGACAGTCACGAACAGACATTTCAGCGGTTTCCGCATGGTAACGTCAATGCCAGCGAGGCACAGCTTTATGGAGAGTTTGCTTTCTGCAAAGAGAACTACAAACTCACATTGGGTGGACCAGGCATGGCTCTGCCGACGGGAGCTGTGAGAACAAGCTCCCTCCCTCCCTGGGAAATGGGCACCTCCATTTTCACAGGCCATCAGGGCAGAAATGCAGAGCCTTACGGCATGGAGGGATGAGATACAACATTAAAAAACTGTTCTCTGTGCTTCCAGCATGTCCGTGTAGTAAACCCTGGATCTGCCATCCCGCCTCGCTGAGGCGGAGCACAGCAAGATGAAAAGCAGCAGATACAGAGGGAAATCTGTGATTGCAACAACCACCTCCACCCTTCAGAACCAGGAGAAAAGGCAATCAAGCCCAGGAACCGGAGTCTGCAAGAATCAAGTTAAGGTGTAGATGGCTGATTTTACACAATGTAGTGTCAGTTTATCGCTGAGCAGCCGTAGGAGAAGCTCTAGACAGTGCTAGTCTCTGTGCTCCGCTGGTCTTTAAGTGACAGAATATTAAGTGCTTTACTCCTTTCTGAACTTCTTTTAGTCCTAACTGCTGTGATTTCAGATGTCCTTGTTATCCTGGCACTCATCCTCCTTTTGGATCTCTGTCCCTGCTTGAGGAGACGCGGGCTGAGGAGAGCTGGATCCTCCAGTGGAGGTGATGTCGCAACTAACCTACTTTCACTGAGGCAAACAAATGGGCTGTGAAAGGCTCCCTTCCCGTTTTGCAGAGTGAAAAAAGCTGTTAGAGCTCACTCAGTCTGTACCATTTTAAAGGAACATTTGATTAAATTATTGGGTAGCTTCGAGTAAAGACAGGGAGTGAGTAATCTTCTACTGGGTCACATTCTGTTGAGCAGGGAGGTGACTCCACTTTCAGTCCTCTTTGTCCTTGAATCCTGCGTATTCGCAGCTCCGCGCTGCTCTGAACACTGCAGCAGAGGTGGTTGAAAATGGAAATTTCTTCTTCACCTTTTTGGCCTCAGCCTGTTGAATACTGGGCCAAGAGCTGTGTCATCGTCATCCCTAAAAACCTCTGTGTGGAGACATGCCCTTTGGTGATGAATGCTGGAGCCTTCAGAGGCTCCCAACAGGCTGCAACTAAGGGGAAGAATTTTATGCTTACCCGCTTCTGGCCACTTTCAGCGTTCCAGCCCAACTCTTCGAACGTCTGTGATACCTTCACTGGCTGGACTCCCAAGGACACAAGCTTAGTTACATGCAGCAAGGATGGTAATAGCCAAAGGTGCATCTGAGAGCTAATGGAGATCGCTCTTGGAATTCTCCTGTGAGAATATCTTCGGTCAACAGTAGTTAGTGACTTAGCTGAAAATCTTGGGGACTTCACTTGCAGAAGATGTCACGGAAGAAAGTATAAAAGGGCAAAAAGGGAATGAGGCGTCTGTGAAGTCCTTCAGGCTGTTAGCTGCCCTGCTCTGGCTACGTCTTCCAGAGCGGTGACTCCAGTGATGCTGGGAGGGTGTGCAGAGTGCAAGACGCTCTTTGAGTCGTTTCTGCTGACTGCTGAGAGATGGGTCATAGGGTTAGGTCAGTTTTGGGTCTGACCCCGTGTGCACGTGTTGAAATTCTCATTTCTGCTCAGCATCTGAATACACTGGTGAAACGAATTTTCAAACAATTCCAGCCTTGCTGTTTAAACTGGTGCAACCTTGTGTGACCATGTGCGTGTGTGGCCTCAAAAAGAGCATGTGTGTGTCCATGGGAAGAGGATGGCTGTAAGCAAGCCAGGTCTTCGACTCAGACACCCCATCTTTGGTGCCTCCTGTAGCAGCTGATGAGCTCAGCATCCCCAGGAGGCCGGAGCTGCATTCTCGACATTCCTGTAGCTCCTTAGATGTCAGTGATGTCATAGATAGCAGCCAGGGAATTGTGGATCCCAGAGGGCCGGAACTCCTGTCTTAGCAATTAAGCATAGGAGGAACCAATTTTTGTAGTGTACTGCACTGTACTAGTGAGTATTAGTGAATCAAATCACAGCAAATATATTTGCATCTCAATTTCCGTCTCCTGGCAATCCAAGAGAAACACTTGTGTCCTTCACCAGCTGCTCTCATCCCTATTTAAAAAAACCCTACATCTGAGCAATAAAACAATGGGAAGCCAGTATGGTGTGTGATTGAAAAGCACGTAGTTTATTCCTTTAGCTATTCAACCTTCACCCTTATGCCTGGAACCTCCTGGCACACGTCATATTTCAGGCACTCAGTTGGCACCATGTGAAGGCGTCAGCCCTTCACTGGAAAGCATCCCTTGGAAACTCCATCTCTTGTCAGCCCGCGAAAGAGGCGCTGCTGCGTTGGGTTTGTGTGTGTGTGTGTGTGTGTGTGCAGGACAAAGTGCCTCGTTTTGGGAACAGAGGAGCAAAATTTTAACACAAGTTTTCATACTTCTATTATCTGTCCTTTTCTACAAAGAGCTTTTGGATGAAAGCCTGCCGGCACTGCTGTGGCCTCTGGGTAGGCATGGGATGCAATGGATCATATCACTGGTGTAGCTGGGAGTTTTAAACCCCGGCTGGACTGCAGATACCTTGGAACCATGGTAGCTCAGTCTGCTCATGGTCTAGTGACCAGTATTGAATAGCATTTTACAGCCTGAAGTTTGGTTGTCGGGTAGGTTGATGGTCCACGAGGCATGTTTCTATCTGAAATAGAGATTTAAATTGTTTTTCTTTCTAGTTGCATTTAGGATGTTGTCTCTGACAGAAACTTGCAGGAGCAATGCACAGCACAGAGATTAGCTTCTGCTCTTGCTGCGCCTCCCCAGGTTTCTGCAGGTGCAGGACCCTCGGCAGGACAGAGCCGTCCTCTGCAGCTGCAGTATTTCCTGTCTCGGAAGCAGTTTGCTCTGTAGCCTCAGTGCTGCTTGAATGTGGCTCTGTATTACTTACCTGTAATTAGAGCAGCTTGCCAGTTCTTGATTTCACTCCTTCATTTCAACGAGATTTCCAGACTTGGTGGCCCAGAGTTTGCCCCAGAACTGGGGGTTGTTTTCTAACCCAAATCTAGCCAGACCTTATAACTATACCTGCATTTTTCCAGCTACAAATAACAATGGAAGTGATTTTATCTAATCTCCCACCACCTGGTTTATTCTTGTCCACACTCTTAGGCATGAGGCTGTTGAAAATGCTTTTGGCAGGAGTAGCTTTAAGCTATGTAACCACCAGCATTAACACAACCACCCAGGCTACGTGTAAAGAACGAGGTGTGGACAACAGCCTCGTGCAGGGAGGGAAACCTGGAGAGCCAGAGCTCGTAGGCTCTGTGGTGTCTTCTCACGAGGTCTGGAAGCCAGCAGTGGCAAAGCCCTAGGTGATGTCCTGCAGGGAAGAGCCTGTCCTGCATGGACCCGTGGGGGTCGAGTGACTTTAGGAACTCCTCAGGTGTTCCCATGTCTCTGTGTGACTTAGTGGCTGGTCCCCAGGACACCTCGCCAGAGCAGATCTGTGACTTTCTAGCCTGGGTTTTGTGATCGAGTGCCGAAGGCCCCTCCTCTCTGCCGGCATTTCGGCGCTGTGCTTTGGAAGGACTCCAGGCCAGCAGTGAAGGGCTCTTTGATAATATCTGACGGGCGGGTAAGAATTTTGGGCAGCAGCCAAGGTACACATTGCCTGTAATCGTTAACTCGGTCTGTAAACAGTTCAAACGGCACTGAAGAGGCCGTCAGTTACTACATTAGAGGAAAGCCTTTCATCTCCCCGCGCAGAAGCCAGCCGTACAGTACCGGCCCCTGCGGAGCCGACTGTAGCTGCAGGTCTGCAGGCAGGGCAGGCGGTGAAGGCAGTGCTTGGTCATACAATGAGCACTGTGCTGAATGGCTGACCTTCAAACCTTTGGCGCTGAGGCAATAACTAAATCATTAGTTTCCTTTTGTTCTGCACCTGGCTGAGGTGGCGGAGCCCAGGGATATTCAAGGGGGAGGGAGGGGATCCAGCAATGCTCCCCCCGCATGCAGCGCCAGCCAGGAAGGCTCAGCAAGGGTGATTCCTCCAGCCCATGCCCATCTCCTGCCTGCAGCTTTTCCCTGGTGAGCACAGGTTAGGGTGCAGTCATGACAAATGCCCGTGTTTCACTCGGGACCTGGGGAGGCTTCCCTGGACACCTGCCAGTTTCTCCAGAAATGGCCACAATGGTGGTTCAGGTCCATGTCAGGGCCCTGCAATTTCCAAACAACGATGGAGGCAACAGTGCTGCTGAGCTTCATCTTCAGAAGGGTTCTAGAGGATTCCCCAGTCCACACCAGCCTTAGGAGAGCCTTGTGGTTTTCTTCTCAGAGCAGTTAATCCCTCCTGGAGATGTGTGATGCTTCAGAAGAAATTACGGCTTGGTCTGCCCCAGAGAGAATTTCCTTGTCTGTCTTTGCTCTTCTAGATCTGTTACCTCCTTTCTAGAAGAGCAAGAGTGCTCTTTCTGGCACCCACTTTGAAGGTTTTAGCTTTGAAACTCACCATAGAAACTTCCTGGTTGAGGAAACGATACTCCAGTCTCTGCAGCAAAGTGATCAGCGTTGGGATGAGTCCTTGTATCTGGCCCATCACTGCAGTGTTGCTTTTAGGGTCAGGGCTGTCTTCTGTAAAGGTGCTTGACGTATCAGTTGTGGAAGACGTCATATGTCTGTGCCACCCCTGAGCTGGTCCCAAGTCACAATACAGCTTTGTGCTTTGTGGGGTAGGAAGGATGCTGCTGGGCTGTCTGCACAGCTTGGGTCTTGCCAGTGCTTGGAGCTGTTGCTGCGCGGTGAGACTTGTGTGAGTTTTATGGAATAGTTTTAACCCATAAACCACTGTCAGCACAGTGCAGAAGGTTGTTGTGGAAGAGGGCTTTGAAACTTGGGGATTTCCAGTGGCATTGTCCCCTGGAGTGAGGACAAGTTGAGCCCTCTCAGGTGTGTGAAGTGAGCAGATTAGTGGGGGTTGGATGCTGTTCGTTGGGGTTTGAATCCAGCCTGCTTGCAGTGTGCTTGGAGACAGCAGGAGCATGAGCTGTTCTCCCATGACTTGGGCCGGCTTGCCTTTACTTTCATTTAGAGGTGTGAGTCAGGGCTGACCAGAGAACCTCCCTTTGCCTTTGATACTCCAAAATGGATGTGTGGACCAGAGAGAGAGAGTTTACCCAGACATCATGATGAGACTTCACCAAAAATGTCCTCGTTGGCCTGTACTACTATCATGGTGGCTGTGCCAGAAGAAGAGACACTTGCTTTCCATGTGTTGGACCTCTCTGTCCGCAGGAGAGCAAACTTCAGCAGCGGTGTCAGTAGAACAGTGAGGTGTGTAGCAAGAGTCTTCTCCAGCCCCATGGCCACGCTGGTGCAATTAGATGGAAAAAATCCAGACTTGGTGGCTCACCTAAACCATCTAATGCTGCACATGTGATAATTAAATAAAGGTCCCTCTCCAGGTTTAGCACTTCTCTTTGCGGCTCACCAGCTTTGTAATGAAAAGAAGGAGATGCAGTTACTGATTAGGGACTATTTCTTCTGTCAAACCCTTGGGCACTGCTCACCCTTGAGACCGGCCAGAGATAGTGAAATTCAGAAGCACGTGTAAGGGAACAAACATTGGCAGTTTGTAGATCCTTTGTCTCCTTTCACACCTCCTGCCACTCCTTCGGGGGACTTGGATGGTGTCTGAGCTTTTCGCACGTTGAGGTAGGACCCGAGCCTCTCTAAGAATAATGTGTTTTGTTATCAGTGAACGTGTTTGTCCGTGACTCACATGTGGGTAAGGTGTGTTTGCAGTTATAACAGCTCTTGAAACTTTATGCAGGTAAATTAAAAAGCCCCATATCCTGATGGCAAGCTTCATGCCTAGGAGTCATGAAAGCTGCAATTTTTCCTCTGGCCCCTTGAAACACTCTGTCATTCTCTACCAACCAATCATTTCCATCTTCTTCACGGTTAATGTCCACTTCATTTCTCTGCCTCATACCTCATCATTCTCCTATGTCCTTCCAGCAGCATCCCACTGCACTTTTCAGCTCCGCTGTAGCTGCATGCTGGCCTCCTTGCAGCATCTCCTGGACCTTTGGCAGCGTCCCCTCATCCCTGCGGCTGCGTCTGTGGGCAGAGTGACAGCTACATGGTGGAGTGATCTTGGTGTAAGAGCTGAAGGGTTAAGATAAACTGGGAAGAGCCTCTTATACAGGAATAAAGATGTTCACGCAGTATGAGCACTGGGGGAGACGGAGGGAAGAGGATCTGATGACTGGGTGTCCTGGCAGGGCAGCATGGCTGGCAGGAGCATTCCTTGGGCTTACCCTGTCCACGGGAGCACGGCACTGCCCTGCTTTGAAGACTGAGCCTGCTGAGGGTCATCAGTCCTTCAGCAACGCGGTGTCTGACTGAGAAGACAGAGGAAGCACGTGTACCCTGTTCCACCCTGGCTGTGCAGAGGCCCTCAGAGGTTTCCCAGGAGCCAGCAGTCGTGACGCTGTCTGCTCTGACACTTCTGGGAGATGCACTGTGCAGGTGCACATCTGGCTTTCAGAGCTGGTACATCTGCCCTGCTCCTTCTTGCATCAATCCTATTGCAGGTTCCCCACCTCCATCTCCTGAGAGCCCTCAGCAGAGGATCTTGCCCAGTTACTCTCACAGCAAGGTCAGTATTAGCAGCAGGAGGGTAATAGGACACTTCCACTTTCACTTTTGAAGCCTATGAAGAATATAAACCTATGCAGGAATGTAATCTATTTAGATCAGAGCCTCACTGACAGACTTCTAGCAGGGAAGAGGGTGTATAGAACCAGACCCCAATATCCACAAGTATAGCAATGTTCTCACGCTCTGTGATGGGGATATGGCACAACTGGGCGAAGCAAACAGGGGCGTAACAAGCAGATGTGGCACAGCCATGCCCAAGATGCTGTGTGCTCTGCAAAGGCCACTGTTCACTGTGCCTTAGGCTCCTGGCTTAGGTCCTTGCTGCTGCCAGGCTCCTCTCTGGTTTGTAGCATAGCTCCTCTGTGAGGGAGCCTTCCCAACAAGGCTTATCTGGTGCATGCAAAACACTCCTGGTGTGAGCTGCAGCAGCGCGAGGGCTTGTTCTGAACGAAATCATTGCGCGCTTCTCCAGCGTCACCCCAAAGTCTTGCAGAGGATTAAAGCTGCTGGTCTGCCTCTAAGCAGAGCTGGTGCTGGATCACAGTCAGAAGGCACGTGGGTGTCCCTGGGTGTAAGACAGCAGCTGGCTCTGCTGATGTTCTTCAGGAGCTCGTGGGGTGGGAGAAGCTCTCCCTGCTCTCTGGCTCTGACTTCAAACCTCAGCTTTAGTCGATTATGTGGTTTCAAACCCAAATATTTGTGGGAAAAGGCTTCCAGCCGGGAAGTGAGCATGCAGGCTGTGGTGCTGCCCGGCGAGTGCCCACACGGGTGCAGCAGACCTGGGGCAGCACCCCCGTGTCTGCAGTTCTCCAGTGCAGCCACAAAATGGGGAAATACCCGTTCCTCTGCAGCTCCCTGGCTGAGCCAGGGCTGGTGTCTACAGCATTGCGTTTACCAGCTTTTTCTGGTCTTTTGTTCCATGAATTCTCCGTATTTTTCATGATTTTATGTACCTCTAACATACTCTATCTCCACTGACCTGAAGAATTCTTGTTCATTTAATTTCTTGTACAGAAATATGAAACAGAGTTTAAGATGGTGTGAGCGGCACTTCTTGTAATATTCAAGATGCCAACACACTGCAACTATGCAACTTCATCTAGTGGATTTTCTATTTTTTTTCTTTAATCTTTTTCCGGTAATGCCTAATAGTCTGTTTGCCTTTTGACTGCTTTGGGTGATTCAACAATGGTTTCCATAAAACTCCCCGAGATGACTCCAACGTCTTTCCTGTTTCTTAACAGCTGACCTAGAGCTCTCCCCAGGTAAAATAGCTGATACCGTTCTTCTTTTTAAACGTCTTTATCAGCCCATCACTTAGTATCCAGTTTTAATATTTTGCAGCCAGTCTTAATATTTATCCACTTGAATATTTATATGTGATTGAAAAATCGGCCACTTCACCATTCCTCTTATTTTCCAAGCCCTTTGTGAGTATTTGGACAAAACAGCTTATTTCTGAGACTATTCTGCTACATCCACTCTGTTGTAAAGGCTGACCTGCTTTTTTCTCTTAGTTCTGGAGGTGACCCTGGGTGCTGCCGCAGGGTATTCTGTGACCTTCCACAGCTTTGACCTTTTAGGAGAACAGAAAAGGAGATAGCAGTGTACGGCACTGCTTGGACTACCTTTATTCCTACACTTGCTGACTGCTTCGAGAAATCCTGTGGGTCTGTGAAGCATCATGCTCCTTTTCCAAAGCGCTGTTAGTTCTTCTCTTCATTATGCTGGTTTTTTCCTTTTTTTTTTCTTTTTCTTGGCAGGGAAGTCAAGATTATTGATCTGCCATTCCCTGCATCGCTCTTAACTTCCTCAAATTCAACTTGGTATTTGCTACCTGCAATTTTTTCTGGTATTGTAGTCAATTTAGTGATGAGTTATATGTTGGCATTAACAGTTCACCAGTTTAGTGCGTGATTTTTCTAGAGCCCTTTGGTGAACACTCTCTTGTCCTGTTCTCTTCCTGTCTTTTCCACCTTACTGGTTCGTTATAAAATTTTTACTGCCACTTGAAATCGAATAAATCCTTTTGACTCATTCATCCTCTGGGAAGGAAGGGTGTGAAGTGCTCCCGTTTCTCTTACAGAGAAAACTGAGGCTATCAGGGACTTTTTTTCTTGGAGTCCTTTTTCAGCCCTTGTCCCTAAAGAATCTTCTGTGAAT
>NW_010391829.1:1553-3434 GCF_000710305.1 Buceros rhinoceros silvestris | reverse complement strand
TTCGGGGGTGGGGGGGGGAGGGGGGGAAGTGAATAATCTCTTTTCCGTGGGCATAGTTGATTCAGTGAGAATTAATAGGCTTAGACTAGAGCAAAACTGATTCAGATGAGGTGTTAGAAAACACTTTCCAGTGTCGAGGAGAAGGCGAAGGCAGCCCTGGAGTGGGTGAGGAGTCTTGCTTTTTGGAGGTCTCGAAAACAGGTTGAGCGAGTGTCTCTGAGGAATGTTTTAGGTCTGGCTGATCCTGCCTTCAGGCAGCAGGGTGGGCTAGGTGACCCCACAGGGTCATCTTTTTTTTCCTGCTGTTTTATAAATGAAGCCCCCAAGTGAGAATCAAGCACCTCTCTATGCCTGACTTTCCCTGGGAGCTTCCCACATCCCCAGCATTTTTATAGGGGAGCTCCTGGCTGCTCTGTACAACCCGCAAGTGGTCTGGCATGGTGGAGGGACAGGTTGGTGTGAAGATGGGGAGGTCTAGTGGGAATGAAGTGGAAAAGATGGCAAGGAGAAGTTAGAAAAGAGATGTGGTGTGAAAGGAAAAGGTAGAAAAGGAGGAGATGCCATAGGGTAAGGAAAGAGAGAAAAAAAAAAAAGTGATAGCAAGCCTGTAGGGATGGGGAGAAACTCTGCATCCTATTGTGGAGGTGACAGGAGGGATGTGGTGACAGGGAGAGATGGAGTGACAAAGCCAGCAGTTCACAGGTCTGGTTAACAGCGTCTTACAAGCAATACTAGGGCCAGGGTGTGGGCAGAGCTGGCAAGGCTGAATTGCCCAAGAACTGGTTCAAACCCGGTCAGGAACTAGCTGATCCCACCCCAACTCTGGGATCCCGGCAGCACAGAGCCAGGCAGGGATCGTCCTGGGAGAAGGGCCTGGCAGAGCAGCAGTGTGACTCTGAGCAGGGAAGCCCCAGCTGGAGCAGCACTGTGGGATCCAGCGTAACAGCCATCGAGGTCCTTCTGCTGACTAGGCCCCCCAGGAGCAGGGAGTGCTGGTTCAGGACCAGGGTAGGATTTAGGCAATGTCCATGAAGCCTCTTTCGTTTTGGAAATGAACATACCTCTTCTTTCCAATGACTGGGTTTTGCCTCTCCTTTGTCTTCCGGATCAGAAAGACTTCCTGTGAGAAAAAATGGCTTCTTGGTTTTGGCAGACGGTGCTCCAGAGGTGCCCAGCCAGCAGAGCAGGGGACGCTCTGCCTGCAGAAACCCTTCGCTCCTGCCATCAGTGAGCCGGTCTGCAGCCACAGGTCTGGTTTCAGAGGGAGTGAGGGATCCTGACTCTGCAGGCAGGGCCACCTCTTGGTCCTCTGTGTTGAGGAATCTCATAATATTTGGTTTTCTGCATCATCTTTAGATTATTTTTCAGGTCTACTCTTGTCCTGTGAGCATGATGTGCAGCCATGATCACTCATTCCTAATGCAAGGGTCAGGGACAGTGGAAGTGCCAAGAAATGCGGCTGTAGGATGTAGACAGGAAGAGCCAGGTCTTGCTGCTTTTGCTGCCTGAGAAGTCACCTGTATAGCACCAACCTGGAGGAGAAGGTGGAGGAAGAGAGGGAAGAGGCGGTCTAGAGCAGAGGCAAGTGCAGCATGTTGCTTGGGTGGAAAACGCACGTGTCCCTTGCATGAACAAGAATTCTCCTGTGCTGCCCGCGTTCAGCTTGTGCCAGTTGCTGAGGAAGGCCCCTGGGCTCAGCCTCCAAAGGTGATCAGTGTCAGAGGAGATGCCTGTCACAGAGTCACGAGGGGCCACCAGTCTGCCTCAGCTCCGTGGCTCGGCTGGCAGGGACCCTGCGTGGCTGGTTCTCTCCCCGCTCTGTCTCAGCCTGCTATGCCCTTCGTGGGTGCAGTTGTGTCCCGGGCGGGAAGCCCCAGGGCA
>NW_010391829.1:568-1391 GCF_000710305.1 Buceros rhinoceros silvestris | reverse complement strand
TAATGTTTTGGTGCATTCATCAGCAGGTGTCCTCTGGTTTTCCAACTGGATCCCCCTCAAGAACAGCTGCCAGCATTTTTTATATGCTCCCCAAGCTCATTTGGAGCTGCAGAAGCTTAGCTCGTTGCTCTTTTCCCAGTGTTTATCGTTAATGCTGCGATCAGGCCTGATCAGGGTGTTCTGTACTCAGCACATGGGACTGTCCCTTGTCCCATAGCCTCACTGCTCCAGGAAAGTCACAGTACCCTGAGCCACTCCCACACCAGCTTGGACACAGCTCCAAGCAGCACCGGGAGCTGCGACTTCTTCCCCCGTGCTGGCAGCCTGGGCACTGTGCTGCTCCTCTGGGCACCGGCAGGAACCTGGTGACAGCTTGATAACGCTGGCAGAGGGTTATCTCTGAGTTATTAGAAGTATCACGAGATGCACTCTTTGCATTTCCTGTTTTGTGTTTTTCTGTGGTTGTTAAAACGATAGATTAACCAGAAGCAGGAGAGCTCCCAGTCACGCAAACAGCGTGTAAAAGCAGTGGCGCTGCTTGGTTAAGTCAGCAGGATGATGGACACTTCGCTGCTGTGTTGGCCTTGGTGGGGGCAGTGCCTGCTGATGCTTGAGTAGAGGCCGGGGTCATCTGGGAGCTTACCCTGAGCACTCCCAAGTCCTAACAGATTGGATTGCTTCCCCAGAAACCTGCATTTCTAGTGTTTATGGTGCTTGACTTGGTACAATTGCTCTCTCTGCAGTGTCTTTAAAATCAAAACTATTTGACATTTTGACATTTTTCTTCTATATTGCTGTGGATTGGAGAGGAAGACCCCAACAG
>NW_010391829.1:0-461 GCF_000710305.1 Buceros rhinoceros silvestris | reverse complement strand
GGCTTTTTGACTTTTTTATTCTAGATGTCTGTGGATTGGAGAGGAAGCCCCCAACAGACAGATGAGGGAGAGTGAGAGGCATGCAGCCGTTCTGCGGTGCCGAGCTACCCTCTGCAGCGTTTTAAAGCGTAGCGGGTGGCGGTGTGGCTCGTCCTCGGGGTGCCGTCTCTGACACCTCAGTCTCCACGCTCCCGAAGGGTAGGTGAGAGGCTGGGGTTCGGTTTCTTCACGCCCTTGTGACTGTAGGTGTTACACACCTCAAAAATCGAGGCAATTTGCACATGTCCGTGTCGTGGGTTCGTTGGGTTTTTCTTTTTTTTTTTTTTTTTGATCCTCGCTGTTTTAACCCTTTCGTGGCTTTGCATGACCCGTTCGTGTTCGGTACCCACGGCTTGGCGGTACCGGAGCTATCGCTGCGATTGCGTCGCGCCTCCTGGGTTTGCAGTGCGGGGGCGCTGGCG
>NW_010391828.1:77002-81855 GCF_000710305.1 Buceros rhinoceros silvestris | reverse complement strand
ATCCCGCGGCTGCGGGCCCGGCGCGCCGCGGGCAGGACGGGGAGGTGGGCAAGGCCTCGGAAAGGGACACGGGCCGGGCCTCGGCTGCCTGACAACGTCAGCTTTGCACAGCCGAACGGGAAGGAACCGCACAGCCCATTTGCCTTTCTGACTGACCTTCCCGCGGGGTCTCTCATCCCCTCCAAGAAACAGAAAAAAATCAGTTCACTCAATACTGGAAGGAGTCCACAGAGATAACAAAGCCACAAAACCGGGTAACCTCTTTTCTGATTGAGTTACGGGGTACGTGCTGATGTAAATGATTAACCACAACCACGTTACGGACAAACTGTCCACGACTGCTCTGTTAAGTAACATGTTGGACATCACTTAGGAAAGTTTTCAAAGATGCCAAAAAGTTCTAGCCACTGGAACTAAAAAACTAACTCATTACATCTTGAACACGCTGTTGTTATTTTCACGAGTGCTCTACTGCTAGAGATTTCATTACAGTTTAACAGTACTGAGCAAATTCCATGTGTGAATTATCACACGGCTGACAGCTTACAGCATCAAGAAATAAATTCCTGTCATCAGACAAACTTGTCACCATCTAATCAAAACATTTCAAGTGTGTAAGATAATAAATCATTAGAATCTAAAACAGGTTGCATGTTTTATATTCTTAAAAGGTACTATTTCCACTCTCATTTGTTAGAAAGTTTCCAGCCATGAAGTCTACATAGCAACGACAGCTTTTTCCACTGCAAATGGATACATAGGTGAGATGCAGTTATTATATGCTATATTTTATTCTGTTTGTGTATTCAGCATATTGCTTATACATACATACATATACATCTGACAGCATATGAGCAGATGTATTTAATTTATCCTTTTCAAAGAAGATGTGATACAACAAAGGTGCTTAGCAAAGGGAACTTTTCCTATTCAAATAGCGTGTTTCCATTTATTCCAACAGAGTCAGCCCCAGAAATTTTCAGAATGAATGAATAAAGCTCTGGAATTTCATGGTACTGGCTGAAAAAGGAAAATACTGACCTTTAAATCTCTTTATCTACCTTCTAATTTTTTAGCTTTTAGGGTTCGTGTTACAAGCTTCACTCTAGTCATTAGGGCTGAAAAGTCACTTCAAGAAAGAAAATGTTCCCACAGCAGCACAGCTCCGGTAATTGTGACCTACAGTCATCTACCACAGGAACTGTGTCCAGTAACAGGAGTGGACATACATTTTCCTTCACTGCACACTTGTTTTACTCCCACAATATTGCCTTAATACTTGCTGTGATGTAGCAAGGTCAAAAGAAAGCTGACTTGGTCTCTGTTCCTGAAATCACCCTTTGAAATCTGTAATCAACTGAGTTTCCAAATAAGGAAGGAAAACAGTACTAGCAGATGACATCTCACTGCAATTGAAATATTATTCTATTCATGAGGCAATTGTTTTCATTCTGCACCTCCAGCCCGACAAACACCGTGCAGCTGTGGGATCAATAGGCAGTAGTTCCAAGTTAATAGCACAGTGGTCTTGACAACAGAGAGCACAATCAAGGCCTTCAATTTTTATACCTGTTGTTCCACTACGCCTCATTTTGTGTCAGTCTTCAACTCTCCTTCAAAAATCTTACTGGCCAGACACCAAGCCATGACGCAACTCCCGCAGCATTTTTCCTGTCCTCTGGAGAGAGACCAAGCCTGCACCCTCCCAGCTCTTCATCCTTTCCTGCCTCTCCAAAGCAGGGCTGGTAACAGCACTTCCCACAGTCCTCCAAACCAGACCATGAATGGGAGGGCCACTGCAAAAGCACCAGGGCTGGAAGTTACACAGCTGTGAGCAGCATAATTATGGGCTTTGCCTTTCCTGAATCACCAGTGAGTTAGTGTCTAAAAAAGTTACACTGCAGGGAAGAAGAGGAAAGAAAAATTCCTGGAGATGGAAGCAAGGAGGAAGCAGACTGCAGACAGAACTGATGACCTATTTCAGAGCACCTGTTTGAGGGTGTCCACTGTCGGGAGAACATTGCAGATCTCCAGGGGATAGAGCAGACAATGAAAATGCCTACCAGGTACAGGGTTACACACACAGGGTGGAGACTCGGCCGGGTCTTAAGATGGCTTAACACTTTACTGTGTGCAATGGGACCAACTGAGAGTTTACATCTAAAAATGACAGGGTAGTTTCAAACATACGAAGTAGCACTACAAAACCACTGATCATGCAAAAATGTAAGAGAAAAGTCCAGCCACATTTCACAAGTACCCTGTGAAGGTCAAACTCAGAATCAGTTTTATAGTACAGATTAAACACTTTAGGTAGTAGGTGATGAGGGAGGTGGTGTGATTTGACTGGTTTCCACCCACGTGGACTCACTCCATGTACATATATCCTTAAAAAATAAATGACATTTTAAGAGGTAAAATAACTAATAAAAGAGTGCTGAGCTGTGGCTGCTTGGTCTGAAACACTATTCACAGGGTGCAGCTGTAATCCTTTCAGTAAATATGCTTGTTTCTCCTAAAGGACATTTTTCATTTGAGACCATCCTTGTGATGAGAACAGCTTGTGAACACTGAAGATTTCAAACCGCCTCTTCTGACAGCACATCTGCCTCCCCGAGCACTTGTGCTGCCAGTACCGCTGTATATTACCATTATTACTTCAGCCAGCCTCCATGCCACCTGCTCTCTAGGTCAACAGTATAACCCTCGACACAGAGGCTTACCTTTATATTTTATTTATACAAAGTGATAAATAGCATAAATATTTTTAAAGATTTCTGCACGTTATTCACACAGGATTTTTGGAAGTGGGAACAAATAACTCTGTTCACAGATTCTAAAAAATAAGAAGTATTAAATCTTGCATTACCCAAATGACACAACAGACTCTTCTGAAAGTTAATTTTTTGTAACAGTTCCATATTTCAAGGCATAATTATTAAACATGCAAACTTGATCTCTTCATGACAAAAGCAGCAGCAGATTTTCAGACAACTAGTTAAAAATGAATCTTGGGAAAGAAATTCAGCATTGTGGAATTTATGAAAAGATGGTTCAAATACCTTCCTTCAAAAGAGTTCCTTGTATTTGTTTCCTTTTGTCTCTAGGTTTATCATCTCGGATCACAGAGATCTAAAATCAGTTGGACACAGTAACACGCTACAGTTCAGGTTTTTCAGAAGAGGACTGGATCCTCACTGGACCCGTCATTTTTGTGGCAGCGAGGAATCTAGAAGAGAAAATACACTGGCCATTTTAAGCATCACTTTTCTGTTTAGTGCATAGATACTGAAAATTTATTCTATTGTGATCTTTTGTATACAGAAACTGCATCTGAAAACAGGGATGTTGCAGACAGCAGAAAGAGTGCTGGCGTGGTGCATACGTATATGCACGCAATATGAAACGGAAATAAAGCCTAGAAATCTATTTGTTCATTGTCCTACAGTACAATCCATGTCTTTTAAACAGATACGTTACATTCTAAAAGTGTGAGGAAAACATCACTCAGAATTGTCACTTTCTCTCAGTCTTGTAATTTGTCCTTGAATATGTGGCTGCACATATGGCACAGACCCACAGGCAAAGTTGGATGCCAGAGTCTGCACTGATGGCAGCTTAAATGTAGTCCTTTCAAATTAAGTGAGAACCATCACTACACTCACAGGTGTATTTTTGCCAGAGCAGGCAGCATGATTCCCGAGATTGCCTTTGACCTTGGCTTTCTTGCAAGGTAGCTCACTATCATACCAGTTGGGACAATAGACAAATATTTTTACAGCTATGACAGTAAATACATTTCAGTTAATAAGTTACTATTTCACCGATGATGAAATCCCGCTGACGCTCATTGACCTGGTACCATGCATTCATGTTTTAATATTTTTCCTTTGCTGACTATGTTTGCTTTAGGGTATACTACCAACCAGCAGGGGATTAATTAAATCTCTCTCTATACATAACCATTTGCATTACAGAAATGATATAATGAGGGTTGGAATCTCCAGTTCTGATAGAAAATACAACCTGGCCATGCAAGGACACACTGTAATCCATCCATCAGATTAACAGGAAGGAATATTTCATGGTGATTAAAAAAAAAAACCCACCCCACATTAAGCTTCTCTTTCTCCTATCAGAATCTGTCAAGAAAAATAATTTCCTTCTTTTCACCGTATCATTGTAAATGGTTATTAAATACAGTACTTCTCAATTTCTCTCTTTAGAAATTATTACAGCTGAACTTCTTTCCCAAACTCATCAGCAAAAAATTTAAATAGCAACACTAAAACCATATCCATATTGAATGTCAGATTAACCTATGGAATATGCTGCAGATAGTTTCTATAATTTACTGACTTTTTAGACACTAAATTCAGAATCATACTATAGATCATTTGCTTAGCTACAGAGGTGCTTAAAATACAGAAAATGAATACCCAAGCTCTTGCCCGTATCATTCCAAATATTGAAAGGATGCAGAATTTAACTCCCAGACCCTTCTCCACACTTGACAGAATTTATGCCTGCAATCACACAAAATCCTGAATTGCCATCGACAGCTTAGTCCCAGCACATCTTCCCGTATTCCCAGTATCAACCAAACTGCCTGGAACTGCCCTTTCCTAAGAATTCTCACCTTCATGGTGACAGGCTGCCAGAGCCTTTAGGACAATGAGTGGCCCTGGAATAATTAACAATATACCTGTTCACCCAATGTTGCCCTGAAGATACTGCAAGTTCAAAGCAAATTAAATGAATTATTTGGATTAGTTTTCTACCTCAACAGAAGTTACATGTCAGTAACAATGAAATTTGCAAAGTACATAACATATAAAACCAACTGGGGGGGG
>NW_010391828.1:57845-76870 GCF_000710305.1 Buceros rhinoceros silvestris | reverse complement strand
GGTGGAACTTTTTGTTCTTTTGAACTAACAGGCAACCCTGTTTCTCTAAGTGATTGGTTTATATAAGCCTTCAAATCCACAGGTCATGAATGAGCCAATGTTGCTTTTAATGTTTTTATCATTTACTGGTCTCTCCCTTCTCTTCATCTTTGAAATCCCTTACTAGTCAGGAAAACAAAAATCTTTTGAATTTATTTCAAATTATAGTTAGTGCAGAAGAAAATCAAGCTAAAAGCCCTTTAAACTTTAAGCAAAATTCTCAAACACCGCAAATTATTTTTCCACCCTCCCTCAGCCCTCCTGCCTCGGCAACACAATGTTCTTCCTCTGTAGCCATAGCTAAGGATCCAGGTCACGTCTGTGCATTAACCTGTCGAGAATATATGCCTCCAAAAGTTGCCCACTAACCTTTCATATCACTTAACCTCAGGGCATTCCATAAGATTAACACTATTGGCTACCTGACCTAAAATAATTCCTGAATACATCTCAAAGCAGACAAGAATTCCCACTTTCCTCAGAATATTTTCAGGGCCCACTCCCACGCATACATATATATGTGTATTCGTAAGCTGAAGCTTCTACCCCGTATTTTGTACATTACATCATGTTTTCAAGCCCAAAATACAACATTACGCAGTACACCATTGTCCAGACTGAGTCCACTCATGGCAACAAACACGACTGAAACCACACATCATGGCTTGGATAGGCAGATGACAATAAAAATGATGCATGCAAACCACATTCCCAAGTGGGTGAGAGTTGCCCACATCCAGGAATAAGCCAGCTGCCACAGCTGAGCTACAGATGACACGAGGAGTAGTCATCTGCAGCCACGGACAGGGCGGTGCGCACACATCCCTTGCTACCAGGGCAAGGATGACTTGCAGTTCGCCAAGTCTCATTTCCTCCGCAGGATTCATTCCTGTCGCCGTTATTTGGGACTAAGAGCACAGGGTCACTCTAATTTCATGCTATCAGTCCAGCAGCAGACTCTCTTTTCATAGTAAGGAAAATAGCTGGTTTCATATTTGATCCCAAGCTTTTCAGCTGAGGTTAAATGGCGAATGGTTTCTGGAAATTAAAGACAACCTCTGAGAACCCTGGTCACATCAAGAATAGCTGGTACAGTAACTCAGCTGTTCAATCCTTAGATGCCAGAAAACTAATTTGCTATCAGTTTGGTTGTTTTCCTCAAGGCTAAAAAAAACCTGTAGCAGCAGTCCCCTTCAAATACACTTGCCAAACTTATTTTTAAATGATACGTAGCACATAAAAGATTATGTTTTGAAGATGTAACTTCATTTGCAGGAAAAAGTAAATTTAAAGATTACAGCTTGAATTTTGCAACCCAGAGTCCTAGATGTGGTGCATAAGCATAGGGGAAAACAAACAAACAAACAAACAGTAGAGCAGAAGAGAAGTGAATTTGCTCTGGTAACAGACAGTCCCTAAACTGCAACAGCAGCAGCTTCAGAAGACCATTATGATAACTTATGCCCTGAAATAAACAGTAACAGCTATCCAAAATGTGCCTGTGGATCAGTGAAATAAAAAGAGGTATGATGGCAGTCCTCTGTAAATAAAAGGCAGATTATACTTCAAAACCTGAGAAATAACACCCTTAATAAATGCTCCAAATATTCCTTACATGTATTATATTTTTGCACAAATTAGCCTAAGGGAATATCGAGAGGAATAAAGCTCACAGCTTAGACGGCTCATTAATCTTTCTCATTACTTAAATCTAGTTTTACAAGGCCGTGAAGCAGATTACTGATCCATCCTATGGATGAAACAGCCTGCCCAGCACTGAACAGTCATCCAAAATAATGGGAACAACTGTTCAAAATTCTCTTTCATTCTGCCAGACTGCACCAGTTTCAGAAATTTAAGTCAAAAGGTCACATTGTACAAAATTTTGGAAAATGAAAAAAAAAGAGCATCATCTCAAAGACATACAGGACTGCAGCTGTAATGCTATTGTTAGAAATTGCTCTTAAAATGACTCTGTCTTGACTTGCACCAAATATTCCTTCAAGACTGGGCATGCAAAGATCACAAGGAAACAGCCACAGCTGCTAAAAATGCCAAGAGCATTACAAATAAACAAATCCAGTCTTAATCTATTCTTTGTTGGCTTGTAACTAATATTAATCTATGATTAAGTCAGTTGTCACTATTGTGCGCACATCTACTCCTTAAAAAGTTCTTTCTAAAAGTCTTGGCAGCTGACATCAAGGCTACCTGACCACTACGTTTATTTATAAAGCTCTTAAACATCCTTTATTGAATTTTAAATGGAATAGTGAAGCCCAGCACAATTTTGGTAATTTGGGGACCTTTCTGGTTTACCCTACATAAGTTACATAAATCAGTGTGTATCTCACGAAAACTCCTGCAGCTGCTCACCAGTTCATGTCCATTCAGTGCACTGTTAGTACATACTGTGAACAAAGACAAAAGGGTACAAAGAAAATTATATTGAAATACTCTGGTTGAGAGACCATCAAGGTACACGATCAGCTAAGTAATAACATCAGCATCAGGAACCTCACAACAGTCCAAAGGGTTCTGTTTATTCTGTCAGGCTGGTTTCTCACCGACTCCCCTGTCATAAAGTATTTTGGAAGCAGACAGGCAGAAATCAAGGTTTGATTGTTGTTTTTTGAGAGGCAGCCCACACAACTTCAGTTGTTTTGTCAGTGTGAGGCTAAGACTCTTAACACATCAACAGAATTTTATCTTTACAATTGTGTATTTCTCAACTAATTTAGACAAGAAGAAAGTCTGTGTCAGACCAGTCTCCCAAGACATCTGGATGGCTTGGGAACCGCTGAAATAACCCAAGGTTCCTAATAGTAAAGCTTTGGGAGAAAGTTGTAGAGAAGAGAAACTTTTTAGTTCCTGAAAAAGCATCAACAGTGGTGGTGTCTTCCATCCTCCCCTAACGCTGCAGCCAGTCTGTTCCACACAGATCATGTGAAAACACTCTCAGAAATTGAAAGCATAAGCAATCAATTTTAAAGATATTTAGTAATTAGTCCTAAAAGGAATTCCAAGCCTATAAAGCTCCCTTGCCTTCATCCAGTTTATGACTGATAGCATCTGTTACCTCACGAGGCATCCATTAAGTTCAGTAGTTAATTACATCTGCTCTGACTGGACATTATTTACAGAACAAGCAGATGTAATTTTTCATTGCTTAGCTCGTCTACATGACGCACTTCAGCTTACCCCTCTCAAATCACTGCTTCTCAACACAAGCAGGGAAGGAGGGATGGGAAAAGGCTGCTCTGATCATAGTTAAAAGCCATCATCCTCTTCATGAAGAAATCCACATGCTGAGCACCATGGCAAAACTTGGAATAAGCAGTTGCCCGCCACTATTTACATCTTTGTAAGCAGACAAGAGAATTTCAACTTCTCTTTCTGCCTTCAAAAGTGAATGGCCTCTGATGCTGCTTATGTCTGCTGGGCTCCAAACCTCAGCCAAACTGAAACACAAATCCTTGACAGAAGTGATGAAAGGGCTCTGTTGCTTCATTCCCAGATAATAAATTTATTTTTACAGCAAAAGCAAATAGCCACAGAAGCTTCACATTTGTATTATGTGTATGGGAAGACATTCATCCCCTGGAAATATAAAGTGGTTACTCATTTCGCTTGATTCATTTCAGAGTTATAACACAAAGTATTTCTATTTTATAATTAGTTCTGGAAAACAACATTTTCTGTGAAAAACAAACATATAAACTGAAACATGATCTCCTATCATCTCTCTCACACAACTTTAAAACAGACATTTTATCTGCTCAGGAACAGTTAAATTAACCATAAAGAAAAAAAAAAGGGCCATTAAGTGGTCCTCTCAGTTTTGGTGAGGTAAAACTGTAATAACCACTAACCTCACCCTAATATTAATATTATAACCTCGGACTACCTTAATTTCAAGAGAACACCACTGCCTGTCATGTTCACATGTGACAGTGCTCTGAGGCAGAATATAAAATGGGAAACTGCAAAGCGATGCTAGACCAAACCCAAGATTAATTTACAGATCAAACTGAGTGTGGTGAAAGGTTTATACTGCTGTATGCAAGACAATCTTCAGGCTTAGAGGTGGCAGAATGTATCTTGGGAAACCAACATCTATTGCTTTCAAAATGAAAGACAGCAGAGCTGTGAACAATAGGCACTGAGTGACCTCATCCCTGGGCATATCTTTAAATAATCCAGTCCTGTCCTTCAGCGATATCATCAATTGTGCAAATGTCAAGTGAACTAAGGGTTTTGGATCACTTAGGATTTCTCATATGAAAAAGCATGTGATACATCTAAATATCTTTCACAGATCTGTTTCTAAACAACTCTACATTTAATACAGTTAGAAAATCCAGACTGACTTGGTGCCAAGAGATATGTTTCAGAGTAAAGGAAAATTCATCCCCAATTAAAGTGCTGGTAAAATACAGGCACTCACTCCCAAAGCACAGATTTGAAAAACTGCAGACTGTGCCTAATGACTTTTAGGTCTGATGGGCGATTAGTGTGCTCTGTAATGGACTGACAGAAACAGCTGATTCTATTACAAGGACATGTTCTGGCTAGGATTTTCTTTCTGATGCATTTAAATTATAAATATGAACTCTCTTGAAAATAGATGAAGACAAAAGACATTAATCAATTTCTAAAACTTCTGTCTTCTGTCCTTTACCAGACTTCAAATTAGAACAAACACTGACTTCATCACCAAGAAAAGCCTCTCAGGTGCTCAGGACCATCTGTACCATCAGTACTCCTCCATACTATCTTATCAAGCACAGAGTTCACTTCATACTCTACAGCTTTTGGAAGAAAATACAAAGCTGTTTTCATTCAGGTGTTGACTTCAAAGGCAGGTATTAAGGTATATTCCAGTTCGTACTTACGGTACAGAAGAAATTTCTGGAGTCTTTGCAAGACATGAAAATTCATCCAAAATTGTCATTCAACAGTCCTCTTGTGCACGGAGGATGTGGGAAGGGGCTTTCCCTGAACCTGTCAGGTCTCACCACAGCTGGTCTAGCCAGTGTCCTTGTCCACACCTTCAGGTTCAACTCAATGCGTGACTAACACATCCCCCTCCCAATAGCTTCTGGGGAGTGAAAAAGTCTTCAATACGTTGTTTTTAACTCAACATCTTTAGTGTACTATAGGAGAACTAGAATACCAGAATCAAAGTTACACATTCTGGAAAGAAAAAGCAGCATGTAAAGTGTAATCCATAAAACAGGCAAATTTTTAGTACATCAAAAGAATTAAGTACAAAAGTGTTGCAAGCACCTAAAAACCTCTGCACAGGCTTTCTCAGTGTTGTGTTTTGGTTTTTTTTTTTTTCAATTTTCAAGTTTTGCTGCAATTTTCTTTTGCCTGTCCTGCTCCACTAACAATTAGTCCCAATTTAGTAGCTTTTCTCCGAGCAGAAGTTACAATTTTGATGTGCTGCAATGTACATTTACATGGACATTTTACAGAAAGAACATTGGTTGTAGGTGTTAAAACGCTTAATTTTTATGATGCCCACTGAAGAGAAAAAAATCTTATAAAACTTTCACAGAACTTTTTGCTTTTTTGTTTGAGAGGGACGAAACTATAAAAAAAAGCTAAAAAGGTAAAAGTTTAGTGAAATAACCTAAATAGCTCCCAAAGACAGACTCAAGATTTAACTTTCCAAAAGCAGCCTTCTACCTATATGCTCTTTGGTTGTCTTCTCCATCAAGAAATCCTTGGCTTATTTCTGTTATCTGTTTAACTCCTCAGTCCATATTTAGACATTAAAGTTTCCTCTCAGCCAGTGCAACCACAAGCTGTTCTGGTGTTCACCAAACTCTCACAAAAGAAGCGCAGCTTCAGCAGCCAAAACCAAGGATTATTAAATGAATTAAAGTGATCCTGTACAATCATTCCCTGCAGACACAAAAACTGAATTAAGTTCATTCATTCATTTCAATAAAACAGTTTACTCCAACAGCAACAGATTCAAAGCTCTTTTAATGTATTTTCACTTTTTCATTTCTCACAAAGTAAAAGTGCAGCAAAGAAAAGGAAAGATGGTGACTCCCTTTGAAATCCTATTCTTGGGGCTAAAACATTGCACTAAATTCACCACTGCTTTTTAAGCATTTCAGTTTACTTAAGACGAAAGATACACCTTAGATAGAAACTTCCAAGGTTTTGTATTTGTTGAATTCAGAATTTTAACTTTGGAAAGGAAAACCATCATCTAGTCCAGAAATTACAGAAGACTGGCTGCAGCAGGACTTACACAAAGCCAAACCAGTCCCGGTGCAGCTTCTGGGGTTACTGCAGATTTACATAGATGCTAAGACTTAACATCTTAAATGGTCTTCTCCTCACTTACATGATTAAAAAAGGCAAGCCACAGGTAACGCTCTTGAAGTTTTTCTCACTGTTATTAACTCCCCAATATCTTCTTTAGTAATTAAAACTTCTGTCCATCATTTATTTTTACAGAAGTATTTATCTCTGAAACAAATTAAAACATCAGCTTGACATTTATCTAAGAAAAATGCTGAGATGGTTCACACAGAGACAAAAACCTATCAGAGGTCTGCAAAAAAAAAAAGAAGTATCTTCACAGAAAAAACCCGAGGCTTTTAGATATAGTAAGTCCACTGCCTGACTAGGAGATAAGCCCCTGGGAAAGTGCACTGCTTCATTAACACAGTGTTGGAATATTTTTCAGCTGGAGGTAAAGCAACTCAAATCATACTCACTCCCGCACCTGAAGCTGTAAGATGCTAGCCAGCATTTATGGCTAGTCTGCTTAAATTGTAATGTACAACTTGCTTAAAAAAATAAAATCAATAGACACTATGCCTACTTATTTCAAAATCAATAGACATTATAGTTGAATAAAATATTCTTTTCATTTCCCCAACAATTCTAATTGAATATTTATGAGCCTCTCTACCCAAGTTTAACATTCAATGCGGATGTAAACAGAGCATTTAAATGTGCACTGGTTCTAGGAACCAGAATCTGTACTGGAAAACGAAGTGGAAAGAATTATTTGTAAAATAACTACTGAAGAGCACTAAACCTTATTTTCAGTCTTAATACTTCAACTTTTGCTAATTTTAGTATATTAAATAGCATTTCACTACCTGCTTGGTCCTAGAGAGATAAAGATCATGATATAAAACTGATAAAGCAAATGTCTGACAAAAAGATAGCATTTTCAAAACAATACAGGGACCCCACAGCACAAACGTCCATTAATTTCAATGGACAATGTAGGAAATTAAGTTCATTGTGCTGTCTGAAAATCTCCATCCATGGTTTCCTTCATACCTAAGAGGCTTTTGTCTTCATAGATTCAGGTATTCCTATCAAGGTAAGTAAGTCTCTGGAGCCTGAGAAACACAGGGAGCAAAAAAGGACTCAAGAAGCCAACAGGCAAATTAAGAATTTAACAGCAAGGTACAGGAAAGGGAAACGAATGTGCCCACAGCACCAGTTAGCTGCCATGTGCAACACAGAGCAACGCAGCAAAGCAGAACTTACAAGTGCTTTCATATTAATTCTAGAAGCCTGAAAAATAAAAGTATATTTGGCATCAACCAACCCCCGCTGTAACAGACATCTGTTACACCTACCCACAGGAGAATAACCTGTGGGATAGTGTTGTCAGTATCTACTTTTCAGGAATGATGGATTAAGATGTATGGGCAGGGAAGTGGCTCTGTACATGAAGTTTACCAGGATAAAAATATTACAGAAGAAAAGCATCATGGAATCTCCTTGGGCAGGATTCCCAGCCTGTAACAGCAAAAAATGCAGTTCCAGGACTGTGCTACCAACTCTCAGATCACAACAGTGACAACAATCAGGAAATAATAAGGTTAGGGAAACTGCAAAGTTAGGGCAAGGCATGAGAGTAGAGATTTCAGTTGTCCACGCAGACTGGGCTAGTGCCTCAATAGCAAAAGCAAGAGAGAGAATAATTTGGATGTAATAAAATAATTGCTTCCTTGAAGACCAGTCTGAACGCCAAAAAGAGATGTTATTTTGGATTTGTCTCCAGTCTTCTACATTCTTTTTGCATTATTTTTAGTGTCCACAGCATCTCTGTCTCGACTGAGATGCAGCATTCCTCCTGGGCAGATGCCTTCAGCCCCAAAAGGTTGTTCAGCTCCAACTGCACCTAATCCATTCTTTTTACACCATTATGTCATCCATAATGCTAAGCTCTTCTCTACCAGTTCCCACACATGAAGCTGGCAGGTATTACACAGCACGTTATCACTGAAATCCCGTGTATCAGTGACCCACTAGGCAACCTGAAGTTTGCCTCAAAAGTACCGCTTCTCAAACGTCCTACACCAGAAATCCATTTAACTGCATTTACTGACAGAATCTCCCTCTACCACAATTAGCTTCCCCTTATCCTTAGAGATCACCTCTACTGCAGGAGCCTCCTCAATACAGAAGGATACAATGGCATCACCTGGAAGGTGGATGTTGTCCAAAAGACTGTGTCCACCCTTCCCAGTAGGTTGCCCTCCTTCTGAAACGCACATCCTTACGAACAGCACAGAGGCGCCACAGTTAAGAAGGGAATACCCTGCGGTGTCTCTGAAGGCCTCATCTCTGAACCTCTCAATTAAGTTGGTCCAGTTCAGCTACTTTCAGCCTAAAAGAGCAAACCTATTCTCTTAGTGCTGGGAGCTCCCTGAACCACATGCAGATGTTAAAGGCCTGTTCCTTGACTACATAATCATATATTTTGTTTCTCTGCAATAACTGGAGGACCTTTCACTTAGAAGTTAGATTTTAACTTGTACCTTGTGTTTAAAACGTGTTAGGTATTGAAAGCTACCATTACTTAAGCTTCTCCAAATGATTAAGATTAGTGTCTTCCCACCCATTATACTTTTATTAAGCAAATTAGCAATAGGTGAGATACATCCAAAAGAATGCTTGGTTGGATGTTGAGTTCGTCTTTGTTTGGGTTTTTTTTTAATGCTGACTTGAGGCATTCTCTATCTTCATCGATGACAGACAACTTTTTTGTTGTCCCTTGTTCACTGTGCACGTTAGACAGTTCTGTTACTTGCACTCCTGCACCTCTGAATAGGCTAAGTATTCTCAGTATCCCATATATATAGACAGAAAGCTGGGTGATATTTTAAGTGTGAGAAACATCTTACAGAAGTAAAAAGAACAAATGTAGAAGATCAAAAGTAAATGATTTTATTACGGCAAAACATTAAATAAGAGATCTCAAGGTTTTGCATTAATTCCAACAGACAGTACAGTAGGACATTCTGCGTAAGAGTAAATGTGCAGATTTTGTGTAAATCCCTAGCAGTGTGAGGAATTTATTAGGGGAGTGGTCAACACAATGCCAGAATCGATATATACCCAACTGCTTGTGTACCTACATAAGGCCAAACTAGCACTGACTTTGGAAAGGACAGGAGAAACTGTGAACAGTTCACTGAAGACAATGTACAGCTGGAGTTCTGGGAAAAAGCAAGCAACCTGTTAGGCAGCATTAAGAACAGGATGAAACATAATATGGAAATTATTATAGTGCCATTACCTCAATCAGAAACACATCAGCAGCTATGATGCCATGCCTGGTTCTGGTCATGTCATTCACAAAGACAAATCCCAGACTCCTGGCCAAGACAGCTAGCTACTATTCTTAAAATTTATTTTCCTATTTAATATATACTTGAGTCTGAAACTAGAAAAAAACCTCCAAGAACCAACTTTAAGGAACAATTTTTCAAAACAGAAAAAATAACTTGTCCTTCTAGCCAAAAAAAAAAAGAGAAGTAGCTTCAAAGGTCTGCAGTGTGACAGCACAGCCTTCAGCAGTGCCTCCATAGTTCAACCCAGGAGCCTCTCCAGTTCATCTAAAAGAAATTAATGGACAAATGCTAGCAGGCATCATTTCAGCAGAAGTGGTCTTTGGCTGCAGTGAGGACAGCCTCTTGGATTCATTGAGTAAAATCCAGCGAGAAACGCTGCGGATGGAAAGCTGCTCAGAACAAAGGACAATGCTGGCACAAGAAATAACGCGTACAAATGGGTGCACGTAAATGTGCTGGAAATGGAAATAAAAAGTTTCTAGTTTTCAGAGGACCACAATTCTGAAGCGGCAGCAGTGCATATTGTAAAGTAAGTACGTTCTCTGTGGTCCTAAAGAGATACAGCTGGTCAGTGTATATACGTTATTCCACGTATATGTGTATATATACATATTTACATATACATACACAATTTATGTGAATAAACATGCATACAAAGAAATTCTATTTTCCTGAGATAAATGAAAAGCTCACTCATTTTCATTTGTACATATGCAAATTTCAAAGAAACCAGAAGAGCAAATTTTGTTCCAACGCACTGATGCAGCACAGACTGCAGTACTATTTATAACACCTTCTTTTACAACTGACTTCTTCCTTTGGAAAACAAAAGGCTTAAAAGCCACAGGTCTCTGGGATGCATTTTCTAGATGTGCAGTTTAAGGAGGTATTCAAAACTGGCCTACAGTATAAATAGCAGGCAAACTCTGAAAGCTTAGCACAAAAGGAATTTTCCTAATCTGCTTAAGGACGGGGGTTCCTAGTGACAACATGGCTGCTGCCACATGCCTGTGTTTCTCTGTACTAAGCCTGTTCGCTTTTTGTTTTCTGTTTAGTTTGATTCTCTGAGGGGGATTAATTAATTGGTTTTTGCTGTTTTGCCTTCATGGTACGATGGTTGTATTAGCTGATTTTACGGCTGCCATTGCCTTTTTCAGGGATGGGGCGGGGGGACACTTTTTTGTTTGTTTTGTGGCTCTATCTTTGGTGAATCCTCTTTAGTTACATACCATCTTCTGGGCTTTCTGCTCCACTCTGTTAGTACACTGCGCTACACTCTCTTACGAGAGATTAGCTGCAAGACTATGAGCCCCAATTTTCAGCAAGTGAAGAAAGACTATAGAAAGATCTGTCTGCTGCTGATACATCAAGATCTCAGCGGAAATCCTTCTTAAGTCACAAATGCGTCAGTTTGGAGCGGATGGAGCTAAATCACCATGTCTTTTTCACAAGAGGGTGCACTCCAGGAGTAGGAATCAAACTGCTCAAGAAAACACACTGTGGATCTAGATTTTTTCCAAGAGAAGAAAGAGCTACCCAGAATCCAAACATTTTCTCATCTGACTCCCGTTCCACAGTAACTACTGTGAGCTGTTATTTCAGGTTTTTGCATCTCCAAACAATAAGGCTTTCACCACTAAAAAAAGAATTAGCATCTTTATGTTAGTCAATGAAAATATGTGTTTCAGTTTTGAGTTGGTTATTAAATTTCATATTACACACACTTATGATTATGGACACCGGAATACACCAGTTGATTCATCTCCACCATTAGTACTTCATTAAAAGGAGAGTGACAGGTCTCTCCTGATCAGCTTCTGGAGACGGCAACGCAAGCTTCATCAACTGAGAAAGGATTATTTCAGATCTCTAACACCGATTGCTGGCAGTGTTGTTAATGCATCAGCATCTCGTATTACTTGTAAAAATTACAATTTTATGTACTTTGGAGAAAGTTCTACTTTGCCCACCACCAGGAACAAAGGGAGTCTACGTGGCTGTTCTTTTAGTCTTTGCTTGTTATTACGTCCTGTGCATCAAAAGGTAATGTCTGATGTCCAAAAATCAATTTCTCGCAAAATTGTGTCACTGGTTGGCAGGTTTTCCCACTTTTGTCCTCGGCAATGTTTTCCTCTGTCGAAAGTTTAAATTGTGTTTAGCAAGTGTTCTTATTCAATATTTTTCTGCAAGTGGGATTCCAACCTCTTTTCTGCAACCAGCAGTTACTATCGTAATCCCAGTGGCATATTGGCTGCCCTTACAAATTGCAATCAAGTTTTTCCCATTGTTTGGAGTTTCTCCTTGAGGAACAGTATAAATGATTGTATTTCTGTTAATTCTCTAACTGCCTGCAAACTAGGCCCTAGTAAAGCTGTTGTGAGTGATCAGGCAAGGACAGGACATAAAGCTGCCACATCTCAGGTCAGATGCAGTAGCTAGCCACATGCACAGCTACAAGCCCATTACAAGCCTTACTTACATTAATTTTCTTAAAACTCGCCTGCTCTGGTGAATTCATCTGATGTTGAAACCTGACTCCTGCTTCTATTTGTTCTGAGGTTGGAATTCCATCAAATTTGCAGCTACGTCTTTAATCGTCCAGACCAAAATAATATAGATGAATTTTTACCTGGATCAAAAATAGGAGACCTTATTCACATTAGTAATGTTAGCACTTTTCTTCTAACGTTAGTACTAATGTTTGTACTTGTCTTGTTGAGCTACCACCGCACATTGTCCCGGTATGACAGTTCTACCTAATCGATGTTCTATATAATCAATCCTGTGGCATTAGATGTATTGTATGATATATATTCTATTTTTTACTTGATACTCATATTTTTAGTTTAAAATTTTCATGAGCTGGTCTCCATGTTATGGTTTTATATTTCCACAAGGCTACTCATATTGCTATTACAGGAGTTCTTTAAGGAATTATGATTCACATTCTGATATCTCTTACACTATTTAACATGTGTCAAAATAAATAGTAGAAAAATCCTTTTTAATGCAAAAGAATATCTGCATGGATATTGCACAAATCTTTATCAACTGAAATACTATTTGAAGATTTCAATTCCAAAGCAATTACCACTCCTGCAGAAGAAAGCAGCTGATGAAACAGGGCGCAAAAAAAGATCAGTACTTAATCCATTATCACATCCCAGTAATGCTAATCTAGGTGTAAGATTAATTTGGACTTCAAACATACTAAAGCAGCAAAATGAGATTTGCTTCCAGAAATGTTCAAAAGACAGTATATCCATATGATCAGATTCAACATTTACTGCAACCTTTCATCCATAGTATGTGTTTGAAACAAACCCTTTCAGTTTATAATTTATCTCGGAAGTTTAGCAAAAGATAATACAAATAGATGGTGCGTGGAAGCATTTACAAGTCACAAACACGTATTTTAATAAGGGAAACAAAACTTAACTAGATCTTCTTCTCTGACGTGGCAACTAAATGCAAGGAACATGTTTCCAAAGCAATCTCTTCAGTATTTCTCTCGTATAAACTTATAAAATTAGCGTTTTGCTTGTTTTCCTCTATGGTTTTTCTATTCTGTTTAATTCTATGCTTTTCCCTAAGAACTTGACAGCTCCTTGATAATTTAATTCTAAAAGCATTTGGTTTAGCTGCCTGATCTTAGCAGTTGAGTGTATTATTTCTAAAACCACTTTTCCCAAACACAATTCAATAACCTATCAGCTTATTTCGCAGTGGTAAAAGTGAATAACCTCTAAGTATCTTACTAATGTTAAACCTAAAGTTAACTGGTTTCAAATTTTGTAAGTTTTTCCTTCTGGTTTCGCTAGCTTTGATTTCTGCTAACGTAAAGCAGTGAACGCTGCTTAGCAGATTCTGACATACCTTTTTTATCTGGGATTTCAGACTGGTTAAATTTACCTACCATTGACCCAACAACTCATTTCAGAGTAGCAAGAATTGAGTGTAAAGATTCAAATGTGAAGGCACTGCAAGACTCTGTCTTCAAAATCCTTCTGGGCTTTCTCACTTAACAGAGCTCTCACGTCACCCAACCGGTAGATTCAAACATGCAGCTTTTTTTTAATGCTCCATGTATTACAAGCGCCAAGTCTTGTTCGCCACACTCCATTTTAGAGTCACTTATGCCAAAATCTCTTGCTAATGTTCTACTTTAGTTTGCCTTCTGTTAGCAAAAACAGAAAACCACTTTTAAACTTCCAGCACAAAGTAAGGCGATGATGTTTTTGAGGTGTTGGGGGGAAGGATGGACACACACATCATTTTAACATTCATTATCTCATATTACCTCATTTTTAATTAGAACAGATATCCTCTCAATTTGATTTGAAATTTTAACCTTTAAAAACTAGTATCATGTTGAAATGCTATGAATGTCTATCCCTACCTCACTGCACTCTCAGCTGTGTTTTATGATCTTTAGAGTTACTTTGACTCCCTTGCCTACATCTTCCAAGTACAAGTCTTTAAGATACCCTCCATTTGGAAAAATCTTTACTCCATTCAAGGAATTAAGCATGGTCTTTTGCTACAACTTCAAATATTTTTACAAATATTTTTATACTTTGTCTACATAATTTTTCATTTTCTGTTTCGATGTGGTTTTTCAGCTGCTATGAAGCATTTTAGGACTATGCAAAGTAGCAACAACACAAATGCCAAACAGAAGATTCAGAGGGGGAAAAAGGAGGAATATTACTTAACAGTAAAGTGAATGTTATTTCAAAGATCAAAAAAAGGTATCTTGTCCAAATATATCTGTTGGCATGGTTGGAAGATTGTGAGAGAGCAGAAACAAGAAAATTAAGACAGGCATGTTAAGTGAAAGCCTACAGTATTACTCAAACTGTTCCAAAACATTGTGCCTAAACCAAATTTCTTGCCATAACACCACGTATCAATCACTATCTGCTACACTAATAAAATTATTTTATTCTATTTTTGCCTTTTTTAAAAATTGGCACGGATCCAAGACTAAAAGTGACAGACAATGTGGGACATGGCTGACATTTTGGAAAGAATCCCCATTCCTTTCAAGAGTTATAGAAGGGGCTTTTTTCCCTGTATCTTTGTAGCATAATACAGTCCTGAAGCCTGCTTGATACATTAAATAGAAATTTCATTTTTTGAAAGTTCTATTAGACCCAACTTGGCATCTCAAACTGTTGCCGGACTTGCAGCTTTCACATGTAATTTGGGTCACCCATCCATCCCCATCCTAACAATAACGTGTTCCACACAAGAAGACCCTAATTTATGCCAGTCATTGGTTCATGAAAACAGACAGCATTCGTCTCTCCTTTTTATAAAATAAAGCCAAATCAAGCAACTGCACAGAAACATACAGCAGATCCAACAGCCCAGCCCACGTACAAAGGTAGTCTATTCTTATTTTTACAGCTAAATATCTTGCTGCGTGGGTTTTTTTCTTCAGAACAGCAGGGGTAGTCTTGAAATACTGAAAGAAATTATTTTAATGCTTTCTCATATCTGCCTCCTAGGAGTTTAGAAGCACTAATTCTTCACCAAGAATACTTAGGGAGAAATTGAGTTGGCTAACTGGAGAAAAAAAAATGCTACCATTCCATTTAAAACAGCACTTTTCCTCTCTCAAGCGGTCAGGGTTCATTTGCAGAACACACCCTGCTGCCATTAATTTAGCAGCCCTCTAATCAAGCTCCCTTCCTGAAAGAAAAGTAGAGAATATTTAAATGATTGTTGTTAAAACTTCAAAGTTTTCAGAAAACAGAAAACTTAAGTATGAAGCCTCCTTTCAAGTCCCACTATACAACATATACAGTGCTGCAATGCTGTTTGACTTCACCTGCGGAACCACTTGGATCTGCACACTGTGGCTTCAGGATAATTGAAGAATAATGAAGGCAGGCAAAGACCCTTTGTCAGAAGGTTTTAATTTGCCTAAAATGGGGGAATTTTTCTAAGTTCAAAAATAAAAGTGGTCATTTCTTGAAATACTCAATTTCACTTGATAATAGTGTCCAGCACATAGAGACCCAAAAAAATCAGAGTTCAAGAGCCCAAGAAACCAGTACTAGACTGCTTCGTTTAAAATGTGTGTATTAATGGTATTTAAATTCATTTTACTTCAGGAAGAAACTAGGTCACCTGAGGATTAAGGAATAAATGAATGAAAGCCATACCCCAACCTCTTAAACAGAAACAAAACACTGCTGTTTCTGGTTCAAAGGTGAAGTTAGTAAAACTGTTAGCATTGTATTGTCTGCCAAAAAAACACAAGCAAGGAATGGAAATCACTTTATCCGGTAATTCACTTAGTAAAGACCAAGAGGAGTATTGCCTCTCAGAAAGAAGTCAAAACCAGAAAGAAGTTGCATGCCACGCAGTACCCAGACTGACCTTACCTGAAGTCACTGCAACTTTACCTCAAATGTTATTTTGTTTGATTTATTTTTTTTAAACAGGAAAAAAAGATTGGTTATCTTGTGGTATACAAATGCTACATGAAGATATGAAGTTATTTGTGCAAGTAATACAAGACAAGTTCTACCTCAAACTCCTCTCATTCCATGGCCTTCAATTTTATGCAAGTTCTGTGAAGGCTAGCTTTCAAGAAATTGTTCTTTTTTAAAGTATGGGTTAAGTATATGGAAAATTGTCATTTCCAGCAACAGCTCGTGAAGTACTCTCAGCTCTGCCTTTGGACAAGTAACTGGATTTTTTTACCTGGCTACAATTGGCTCCCCATTGCTATCAAAAAGAAGGAATTTTCTTACAGTACCATTTTTAGGTAACTCATTTCACCAAGATTGCTGCAATCCACACAACCAGGCCAGGTACAAGCTATTTCTCTTGATTCATGGTAAATCAATATTATGTTTCCAGCACCACAGAACTAAATTACACTGATTGCGTCTGCTGCTGAAAGCTCTGTGTAAGCGCATGGTTTTTATTTAGTATTTCATTTTTATCAGTCCCAACGGTACTACATTGCATTCTGTGTTACATTATGCCGTAACAAAAATGATTTTACTACATCTCTCCATCATCTGTCTAAACTTAATCAAGCACAACATTGTTTTCTGAAGGTCCACAGTAGTCTCATGTCCCTGTGGGGCTTTCTTCATGGTAGCCACTTTGGAAGAAAAATATCAGCTCAGCGCTGTCAAACTATCAAAATTTACCAGCAGGCAGTCACCAGCACACAGCAAAACTGTCCCTGATCACACAGTTGTTAAAAATCTTTAATATTTGCCCATTTCAATACAACAAGTTTTGGGTGCTATTTCATACATCGATGTTTTGAGACATCAGTGCAACAGAACTGCCCGGTTTAAATTCGGCCCGCAGAGTTTTAAGGTAGAGCCTGCCAAAACAGTTAACAAGATCACGTAGCTGGATGACATTCACATTTAAGAAATGAAGAGAGGATAAAAGTTACAAAAACAAATAGTAAATTACTGGAGACCATTAGAGTGAATAAACTGTCAGCCCACAGCCTTTGTAATCCTCACATCAACCTGAAATGTAAAATCAGTCAGGTCCCTGATAATCTCCTCCGATCTTTTTCTTGCCCTTACCTCACCACAATCCATTCCTCTGGCATTTAATCTATCCTCATTGTTTCAGGTTTTTTGAGATCCTAATCCCCTCCCAACAGGTACCCAACAGTGAGCCCCCACAGGGGGATCTCTCTGAGTCAGTACATGTTCTTCTTCCTTGGCCAAATTGCTCACTGCAATTATGAAAAATAAAAGTTAAATTACACACATTTTTACAGAGAAGGAGATCACTACATACACCTAAAGACAAAAAGCAGCACCATAACAGAAACACTTTATAAAAGTCTGAGGGCCACACATTTGCTGGGAAGGAAGTGGGTTCTATTTCAAACCAGCGCAGCCTAGAGTCATTACCAGCATGTACGAGCCACGGCTCACAGAACAAATGGAGCAGAAAGGACCTTATTCATGGACTACACTAGCCTACCTCAGCAACATCTGATATCATTGCCTTTTTTTGGCTGCCAATACAAGTGACATTTATTAGCCTATGCTGATATAAAACAAGCGATAAATGTCAAAGTCAATTAATATTTTCATATTTTGATGAAAGTAATTTAAAAGTAATTATATCAGGTTACAGTTGTTTAAGCTATGCCATATAATAGGCAATAATTATATTCATCCTCATTCCAAACATGATTTTATCACACTAATATCCAAGAGCAGTTTGGAAAGAGAAACCTTCAGCTACAAAAGCATCTGTTGTGCTGAAACACTCTGACTTAAAAGGAGCACTGCTATGAGGAAAATGAGTCATTTATAGATTGGACCAAAGACAGGTAAAAACAAAGATGAACCACTTTCCATTTGGAGAATTACTTGTTTGTATTGAAAGACAAAGCACTGCTAACTTCAAAGCTCTGGTTTTAATGACATATATCTCATCTCCAAAAATAAATGAGAATATATAATTACAAATGCAATAGTTATGAAAGAAGAAATTACTGAAAAGGGCAGCAAGGACTATGGCAGGATACCCTGCATAGAAAGCAGAAGAATTAAATGCTTTATTCATTCTGTTATGAAAAGCCTGCAGCAGAACACTTCACCCAAATGCCCGCAGCAGACAACATGTCAGAACGCATGGAAAGATGGACTGTAGCACCTTCAGAAACATCAATACAGTTGATATGGAAGAAGTGTAAAGGACTAGGAGGTTGAATGTTAGAATAAAGACCATCAAAATCTGAAACAACTTCATACTTTTTCCTGGATATCATTCTTGATCCTTAAGCAAAAAGACAAACTTCAAAGTTTAATCACATAAAAGCAGTTACGTAAAATGCCATCTTGTATGTATTTACGCTACAGTGTACAGTAATTGAATTCAAACTGGAATCAGCTTTCTAGTATGGAGTAAGACTAGCAAATTCAAATTAATAGATGCATAACCTACCAGTCTCTCTTTTCAGCTCTGGATCCCAAAATGTGATTTGTAATAAATTTTCCAAATACAGAGAATGTTTTCAAAGCTCCTAAGCTAAGTTTAGGGAACTCTGCACTGCATTATTTACAGTGTAATACAATGTTTTTACCAGAGATGAGTAAAGTGACACTGCATGTTTCTAAAGCATACCTGGCAACAGTAAATGTAGTCTAATAAATCATTTCCATGTCACTTGAATTTCCTGTGTTTTTAGGTGGCTTTTATTTTGTTTCGCAATTTCCTCCTAACATGCCACTGATAGCCAGGCCAGAAGTTGCACTACTTAACCTGCATGACAATCAAGAAAAACCTTTAACAAGTAGAAACATGAACATTCTGATAGTAAAACTTTAGTAAGTCCACCAGTTCCTGAAA
>NW_010391828.1:51410-57675 GCF_000710305.1 Buceros rhinoceros silvestris | reverse complement strand
AAGAGTGTGTAAACTTTAAACAGTTTGTTCCCGTAAGGAAAAAGGCTGCTAGAGTATATTCATAGATGTGAAAACTCGGAATCGAACACAAATTCAGTTGAACACAAGCTACAGGCAATACCGTGGATGCTAAGAGAAAAACAGTTGCATTTGCTCACTGGGTTGGGCAAAAAGACTTTACTGCTCTCCTAGCTGCTGAATAAAGGCAGATACCTGCATCTTGTTGTTGGGCCAAGTATGTATATCAAAAAAGTCTAAGGTGTGCAACTCTTAAAAATACACCGAATTTGAAGATTCAGTATCATATACTTCAGGGAATAACACAAAGACACCACAGACATTTTGCACAGGCACTTTGGTGTCTACAAATCCCTCTATATTTTTTAATAATAGCTTCCAGAAATTCAAGAACAACCAACCCTGAAAGGCCTCCCCTGTCTTGGCCCCAGAAATGGTAAAATCTCGTACCTCACAGAAGTCCCATAAAATACTAATGGTGTGGGTAAAGCAATGCAATATGAAGTAAAAGAAGAACAACCGCTAAATCATATGGGAAATACTGCTACATATTCACAACTGACTTTATGTATCTCTTCACATTTTAAAGAGTCTTTTCTAGGTGCTATTAAAATACTGCAGCTCATAATATACTTTCATCATTTATTTGACTAGAAGCCAGAATTTACAAATACTCAGAACAGAAAGATACTTCCTTGATTTATCCCTTGAAAATAGGAGAGTACTACCTGCCCCAAATCAATATTGATAGCTTTTCTAAATTAAGAGTTTCACTTGGCATATTTTAATTAGGTTTCCTTTTACAAAAGCCACTATCTTTTAATGTATTAGAGGAAAGTGAAGAGGCAACCACAATCAGCAGAACTGACAGGAAAATAAAAAACTGCTCCAACCAATTTCAACTTCTAGGCTGATGACATAACCCTAGAAGCAAAATACATGCTGCCTCACCGTAGGACGTTTCTTCTTATGAAAGAGGTAAGGGGGACTGGTAAGCAGCGACGACTGTTAAAGATAAGCAAATTAAACACTAGTCTAGCAGCGTGTTGTGTTGCTAGGTTGGAGAACTGGCTTTTAAGATTTGGAATTTCTGGCATTAAGCAAGTACAAGATGAAGTGATATTAACACCAGTGAAGCACTCCAAGCAGCTAACAGCAGGGAAAAGAAACAGCCACTCTATACAGCAACTCCAGCAGCTACCAGCGGCAGCAAAGACCATCCATCGTGCCCTCCTGACAGCCAGCAAGCCTATCGAGCAGACACTTTCAAGCCAATGAAATGTATGAAAAAGATATTGCTATTTATCTCTGGGCGGAACCCCTAGGCTCAGATGCACACGCAACCATTCTTTCATGCAGTCATCTGCTAACAAAACCTTTCTTCCTCAGGTAGAATTAATTACTGACATTTTTATCTTTTCTCACAGGCTGAAAATAAAAAGTTTAGTTCAGCTATACAAGAATTCACAAAGTCCTTACTGACAAACTGAAAGCACTCATTTAAGCATAACTACAGCAAATTACCAGACCAATTTAACAATACCCTGAAGACAGGAGCTAAATGCTATCTTTTCTGCCTGAGCAAACCATTTAACCTTTTATCCTTGTCCATATTTCAAGGACTTTTTATTCTGACAAGGTTTCACATTTTTTCCCTTGGTATATTTTCTAATGTCTTCAAAGTGAATACCAGAAGCATATGCTCTATTTCCTATTCCATTGCAAAGTGGACTACAAGCACCAATCCTGAAAAATCAGACCAGTGTGAGAACTCGTGTGCCAGGCAGATATCCACCAGAAATCAACCGTGCTCCAAACCTCTCTGTGCGTGAATCCACAGTCCTACAGTGAATGCAGTATACCCAAACACCTCATAACAATCCATTTTCCTGTGTTATAACATATGGCATCCAAGCACAGATTATTACAGACCTGCTTAATAAAACTTCACAATTCGTTTCCGCAGACTGAGTGTAGTCAAAACAAGCTGCTTATGACTGACCTAGTTAATGAATTCTAGTAATCATTCATCTGTAGTCAGTTCACCAACCCTCCTTCTCCTCACTCAGTTCCCTTCAGACACTCCACCTGAGCAGTGCACACTGTCCACCTAGTCTGGATGCCCTCAGCTATTGACCAGCCAACCCATGGGTAAGGGCAGGTTCATTTGGACTTCACCCACTGGTGGGTGGAGTGGATCCGTCTCCTTCTGTCAGCTGCTGATTTTCACAGAAGCTGAAGAACTTAAACTATCTTTTGGACATCTTCTCCAGTCCAAATTTTAATTAATTTCGGGTGTTGAAAATTTACTGGGAGAATAGGAACCAAGTCTGAGCATAAAAATCATGTTTCTTTTTGGAAGTCAGCCTAAAAATGTGACTTTTTTCAAACTAATATTTTGAAAAGAAAAACAGCACACAATTTCTTGCATCCTAAGCTAAGTCTACAATTTCAGTATCTGCATAAGTCATTTTCATTTGTCTTCTCACATTACCACCTCTTCTTCAGATGTCAATATATCTGGTGACTGCCTATCTCATCACTGTTGGAAGCCCTTCAGCATCTGATCTGTGGATTCGGTTATGTTCCTAATAAATCTGTAAGCAGTATAAAATACGTCTTGTCAAAGCAAAGAATCTAGATCAGAAAAAATGTGATTATGTTCCATGGGAAATTTGATTTTTCCATCGGAGTTTTGAATTCTTCAAGTAACTGTAATGATAAGTAACTACAGAAAACCACCCTAAGTTATTCCAGACTTCAAATGTCAAACTTTACACCCAAGCTTCTAATGTTATTTTCCAGAAGCAACCTTCATAGCTCAAAGAAATATCCACTTTTTTCTGAAATATCATTTCAATAAAATTTACTTTTTTCTTTCTAAAGAACACTTAAACCTGAGCTTTCAAATCAGACCTGTTGGCTCTGCTTTGATAAAAACATAACACTGTCATTCTTCTGTTGTCTTAAGAGCACAGCAAAGCCATTATTCCCTGTACACAAGACCACTGCTGGTAATTACAGGATGCCAGCATATGCGCCAGCGCTTAGCTTGATTAAGAGAAATATTGTCCAATTTATACTGCTTATTATTCAAATATTTTTACTAGAATGTTATTTAAAACAATCCCCTCAAACTTTTCAATCTCCAAATGTGAGGGTTTTTTCCCCGTTGTTTCTTTTAAACACATCACAGGTATCCCAAAAGGATATAAATCTCTAGTATGGAAGAGAGACTAAACCCCTTCAAAACTTGGATGTTTTCTTTCATTTCAGCCTACCTTCCATTGTGTCTCACCAAGCCTCAGGCACAAGGGAAATTATATAGTTCAGGCCAAACCCCAAACCAAGGCAAACACCATCCCCAGCCAGACCAAGTTTTGTTCGTGGAACACTGATGTGGGAATGTGCGAGAGTGAAGGGAGTTTAAAGGGGGTGCAGAGTAGCTGAAAGTTATCAGATGCACTAGAAACTCAGCATCGCACTAGAAAACATGTAAGTCAAGAAAAATGCA
Source organism: Buceros rhinoceros silvestris (assembly GCF_000710305.1). Classification (NCBI taxonomy): domain Eukaryota; kingdom Metazoa; phylum Chordata; class Aves; order Bucerotiformes; family Bucerotidae; genus Buceros; species Buceros rhinoceros. The sequence continues at coordinate 54,143 of NW_010391828.1, read as the reverse complement.
CCACAAGCATCAAAGATGAGAGTAATCTCTACAATTTTAAAAAGCCGCTCAAAGTCTAAATTTCTTTTAAAGGCTGTAAAAGCAAAGCTGCATTTCTTCTGGGAGCAGGTGACAGTATTTCCCATAGCAGGACACCTTGTAGCATGCAGTTCTAAAAAACACAAATCCAGTGGACCTGTAATACTGAAGATTTCCAGATCTCTCTGTATGCATGTATTTTCATGCTAAATTAGTCAACCTTTAACTTAAAGTTAATTTAAAATTTACTTATCAACCTTTCAGTTAATATATATTTCAAAAGCAGAACAAAATATTTAATTTTGAGCCCCACTTCACCATCTCTCCTCACTGCAAACAGCTTCTTTTCTTTTACAGAACACAATTTCTACGTTTTTTAACTTTTCATAAAAGAACTGTAAAAAGCAACATTCTAACTGCATGCTTTATCAGATCTTGTAACCAGCTCTGGAGCCAGCATGAAACACCATCAGTAATTATAGAAGACACTCTTACAGAAACAAAATTGAAGAGCATGTCAATTTTCAGGGTATCTAAGTTATAACCAAAGGCGTCCCAGAGAAGGCTTTAACTGTACGGAAAACTAACAGTAGAGTAACAGTTACAGTAGAGCCTTCTCTTGTTAAATATATTGAAGCCTAGAGTCTCAGCAGCCACCAATTCCCTGATGCCCTTTCCCCATAAAACAAAAGTGTTTAGTCCTTTGAGAAAAATAAATAAGCTCAAAAACAAGTCCAACAAATATTCTGAGATCATATTCTCCATGCCCTATTCCCTCCCGCCCAAGGAGGAAAGTGTAAGATTTACCTTCAGAATTAAGAAATCATTCTGTTGAGTTTTTTTATTTGTGTGTGTGTATATATGTTTATCTTAGCCAAACATGCTGTGTAGTAGAAAACACTAGCCAAGACAAACACGTAGAAGTACTGTGATGCAGCCTGTGTTTCACACCTGCACCAACACCAGCACAACAAAGTAAATCAACTACTTGAACGTAGCCAGAATTTCAGCAGAAAATGAAAGGGGGCCAGCACTCTGCAGGAAGACCTGGATGCAGAGAACTGTGGTGATGACAGTGTTCAGCCACAGACAAATACTGCTGGAGTAGCACAAATGCAGCATTTAAGCTCCAAGACAAGTATCTGAAATTTGGAGAATCGTGCTCTCTGTTACTTTTATTACTTGCACTTACGCATTAGGGTTTTGAGAATAGAGACTTTACTCTTCTCATGCTTGCAAGAATTAAAAGCACACATGCAGCAGCTACTGAAATGCAAAAAAAAAAAAAAAAACCAACCAAACTCCAAATTTCTAGTACAAGATGATGGTCAAAATACAATCTCATCTTCACAGGGACTCTCTGGGTAGTACTATTCCTCTGTACAAAAATACCAGCAACAACAAGTGATACACATGTACAGGGAACAATAACAAACCTAGGTAGCCTCCTCTAACATCTGTGGCTAACATCACAATGTATTTTACACCACGACAAATAACTAAAATAAACCCCGCTGATCTCTACCCAGTGCGGCAGAAGCAGCTCCACCACCTGCATTAGCACTTGTCCCTAGGCAGTGAATCATGTCAATAGACCAAGTTCATTACCTAAAACGAAAGCCTAGAAATTAAAATAATATTCCCTTACTAGAAGCACTTTCTTAGCCTTCTGCCAATAGCACTGCACAGCTACATTGGACTGTGAGCGTGTTATGCGTGTATGTGCAGATTTTATATATATATGTGTGTGTGTGTATATATTTTCATACAAACAGAAAATCTGACTTGCCCCTCCTGCATCTTCATTTCCACATATTTCCCTATTACAAATTTGGTTTACAAATTTGTGACACAAAGCAGGATGTAACAAAAACAGACTGAACAAATGAGGAAGGTGATCTAGATGGGCCACACGCCAATATATTGACTTTGCCTGCAGGAACAACTCCTGTTCCTTTAGGTTCTCTGCTTACGCTAATACACGGCTATTTACTGCAGGAACCACAGCACAGGAGAGTTCCCAGAGAAGACAGGAAGTATCACTGCAGGGATATCAAATATATTTCAGGTAATGGAGTTAACAAGAAGCACAAGGAAAACATATGCATGCATTTGTTAAAGAACAGGAAGAGCTGGAGGTAGTGAATGGTTTATTTAACAGGGGAAAAAAGATTAGGTTCTGAAAAGAGTAAACCACCTGTGAGAGGGAGCACAAGGAAGCTGGAAGTCATGTAACCCAGGTCCTTCAACAGGTGACCACTGAAAGTAAGAAAGGACTTTCAAAATAATCAAGAAAGTGAAGTGAAAGAAACTTTGTAAATGTTAAAGAATTTGATCCAATAACAGAGTAAAGATTTCTGTTGATATGAACAAAGAGTGGGGAGAGTGGAAAAGCACCTGGAAATTCAGATTACTGCCTTATAGACAGTGCTCTGGTAGGTACAGAAAAAGGAAAAACAAAACAAAACAAAAAAACAGTTAGCTTTTGTTAGTCAGCAGAAATAACACACAAAAGGAAAGATGTGTGTTCATTGTCTCCATACTGAATCTCAGCTATAGGAAGCAATGGCGGAAAGGCAAAAGAAAAGGAAGACTGAAAACATCAGCAAAAAATAAAAAGGATTACACCATATAAGATGCCAAATAAGCAGGAAGATATGAAAACAAAGAAGGACAAAACCTAGGGGTTTGTGCGGCAAAGCCACACCAGCACAA
>NW_010391828.1:48264-51304 GCF_000710305.1 Buceros rhinoceros silvestris | reverse complement strand
AGAAAAATAAATAATACAGACTTAACTCTCAAAAATATTTGAAGTTTTATTTTTGCAAAACACACCCCCATATACCCCCCCCCCAAAAAAAAAAAAAAATATCAGAGGTTCTCAAGATAAAACAGGAACACTGGTCATGGAAAAAAAGAAAAAAAAAACCAAACCCAAGATAATCAATTTGTTCTTCTCAATCAATCTTCAGTAGTCAGTTTGTAAATATTAAATGAAATAGTAATAATAGGTGGTGGCAAGCAGTCTTCTATACCAAAATATAAAGGAAACTATTTGCATATTACGAGTGATTTCAGTACCAGAACAGGTGCCAAGAAGGACTGCAAAACCTTCATCCCTAGACAGACTCAAAACTAGCCTGGACAAGACCTTCAGTAACCTGATCTGACTTTGGAATTAGCGCTGCTTTGGGTGGTGAGGTTGGACTAGAGGACCTAATTTGGGCTGTGACAGTTAATTTCAAAAGCCATCAACCTCCAGTCTGAACTAGGAAAGCAGTTTTTTCTTCAGTGGCTTTCCAAAGTACTATCACCCCGCTCCACAAAGAAAGTAATAAAAACATACTGCCTTGGCAGTGCCAACGTGAACAAACAGCTTTTTAATTTGTCCTGATTGTTAAACTTGAAGTTATCTATCAAATGGTCCCTTCTCTGAGCCACAATTTCTTCTAAAAAGCCTACTCCAAGGTACAGGGAAAAAAAAGCCCAGCATTAACTTCCTTTTGGACTTACGCATCTACCTTGCTTCCTGATGTCCTTTTAGCATATTTTGTTACTTCCTAAAGCATTTTTGATGTAATGACATCTGTATATAAGCCTGTGTATTTATACATACCTACCCAAGTGCATACAGACAGACCTCCACACATAGACAGTAAAATTACCACATTCCACCCCACTACACAGTTAAACCAGGGAAATACATTCTCACTTCCAGAACATCTTCTGCTGACACTGGTAGATATCTGTGCTCCTCCAACCTTCCTTCCTTTTCCAATATTCTCCTGAAGCACCATCGTGAAAACCACTCCCCTACACGTCAAACAGATAAAACATCCCAGAGAAATTCTAGGCACAGGAAAGCTCTAAACAATCAGCATATAAGGGCTTGAAAAATTTTTATTATCTGTGGTCAGAAACAATTTTCTTGGTTAAGAAGTTCCAACTAAATACACTGAAAATAAATGGCAGTTTATCAAAAAACAATCTTACTTGTTCTTATATACTCAGTTATACAAGAATTAAATGCATCTAATTTTAGGATGAACAAACACACTACCATAACACACCCTCACCATGTTATATGCAGCACACTGTGTCAAGCTATTTCAGTAATATTAATACAAAGAAAAAAATCAAAACAAAGAAAACAAAAAGAAAAACAAAGAAAAATCAAAATATGCACAAAATATAAGAAGGTAAGACACAAAACATATTCAGATAATACAACAGTTATTCTGTAATTGCCTCAGAGCGTCGGTAAGGTATAAACGGTAGTATGTTAAAATGGTAAATTTATTTTCCTCCAAGGAAGTTAAATTAACCATGCCTGTCCTATTATTTAATAGGCAAGGTTCATGGTCTATAAACAATTACTTATGCTAGCAAGTATGTAGTAGGCTATATCCCATTACATTGGGAAAAAAAAAAAGGGGAGGGGGGAACATGGTGCTTTCAAGAAAAAAAAATCTATTCCATGACCAGCTCACAGAAGATTTTAGAGCTTCCTTACTTCCAGCTGCTTTACTTGATAAGACTCAGTTCAGTCATTGTGCACCACTGACATTAACACAGGTTTCCGTATTGTAATGCTATTGCAGGTGAATAAAACTACCACAGCACCGCTGCAAAATAAAACTTCACTAGTATGTTAAAGTTCAAAACAAATTGCAGGAGCATGTATTTCAACTTAATGATAGTTGCCAACAATAAAATGTAAATATTATTTGCACTGTAGAATTGCATTCTGGTTTTGGATTACTGTGCATTTGAAGTAATTAAGAAGCATAGCTCTAAAATAAATGAGAATATTCACTCTGCTTTGACATTTAATTTCTAAATAATGCTCAGCTAAAATGGCTACTCTAAGGCAAGTCTGATAAGTCACTGAATAGATATAAATTTATAAGTATCCGTAAAAGTGAAGTTTCAAAAATAAGGTAAGCTTCATAGTTTAGAGTTCACTCTCTCCATAAGGATATTCAAAAGACTATTGGATACAAATCAAGAAATTAACAAACTGTATTTTATTCCTTTATCCAAAGTCTTAATTTTAATTAATAAAATATACACTAGCTGAAAACAGAAAAACTCAAATTCTAGCATCACTTATGTACTTAGTCAACATGATTTACTTCAAAAGACTGTCAGCATTTTTATGAGACTGTAGGCATTACAAGCAGCAGAAAAAAAAAAGTAGACTGAAGTTACACTTACCTGCAGCCCTCTTCTTCGAAGAATACTTGAATCATCCATATTTCGACTCTGCTGATCACAAATTCTTGCTAAAGCTTGCTTGCTTCTGGCTAGCTTTGCTCTCTAACTGTTAAAGAAGTCCATTATTTTCCAACTTTTCCCACCCTCCCACCCCCTCTCTGTCCACTCACTAAAAATAGGACATGGTCTTTCACTTGCCCATCGTGAAGAACTGCAGCCACGGTCTCTGACTAGCTGTATGTAATTTTGCCTGCCTCTTTTGTGGCAGATTTAGCAGGTCACATTGCAAAAAATCTGTTTGACTTTCCTAAATCTTTTCAAGGTTGGATGTCTCTTTCCCCTCATATACACAACCGTCTAGAAATACATAATAATCCAGAACTCCGTGTAAGGCCAAAGAGTGGAATTTAATTCAGATCCCACATGCATATGTTTCCTTTATTTCAATTTACTTGAGCTGTTATAAGGGATCAGTAAACTACAACAGCTGCCTTCATTTATCGTTTGTAATAAGCTCACAAAATCCAGGTCACATTTCCTTTAAAAAAAAAAAAAAAAAAAAAGAAAAACCCACTCAGTCACACTTCACTAAA
>NW_010391828.1:34132-48237 GCF_000710305.1 Buceros rhinoceros silvestris | reverse complement strand
CCATTTCCTTAAAAAAAAAAAAAAAAAAAAGAAAAACCCCCCCAAGCCCCCCTCCCCAAAAAAAAAAAAAAAAATATCAATGCTGTGGACACACAGGATACACACTGCTGAAAATGCAGAAAAACCTCATTATGAAGCAACAGAAATTTTTTTTTCAGGTTTTAAAAAATTCCTTTAGTCCTTCGTACGACACAGCAAATGTCAGATTCTTCGGATACTGTCGCACATTCTTTTGTTTCTGCTATCTCTGAGGTATGCTGGTCTCCTCCTCATATGCAGCAGACATGGCACGTTCTTTAGTTCATTGCTGAGATCTTGCAAGTCTTATGTGCTGAAGGGTCTGGAACACATGTTGCAAGTTCTGAACATTTAAGAATTCATTCATCTATTCATCACTGACTGAGCTGTCTTAAGAAGCCCTTCCCTCATCGTCATCCATGGCAAGAAGGCAAAAAAACAAAAAGCGCAGTTCAGCTGAGGCTTTTTCAGACTGTCCTGCAGTTTCTGTTTTCCAGATACCTTCATACAGACAACTCCAACAGGGTCAAAAAAAGCTTTGCCCCCTTATGTACTTTATCCTAACCCCACTTTTTAAAATGAGCATATAGCCTGGGTTGAAAAATAAACAATGCTAACGCTTCTAGCTATGCCAAACACCATTTCAATAAAAATAAAAATCTAGGTTATGTCCATCCCAGTATTATTTAAATTACTGAGCATGTCAAGGAGCCTTTGTCCTATGCATGCTCTGTCTGTATTAGAAAGGAAAAAAGGAAATATTGCAAATATAATGAACAACCTACTGCCGCAACAACCTTCAATTTTTTCAGCAGAAAGCTAAAGCAACAGATTTCATCTCCTGATAAAAGCTTAGGAAGAGCCTATTTATAACTTCTGAATATAAATACTGTATTTAAAAAGAACCTGACTTCGGCCTCTGAAGGATTTCATGAGGTATATAAAAGAAATCAAACTTCATCAATAGCTGTGTTTATGAGGGGATTTCAGGCAGACATCCTGGAAGTGTGCTAACGCAACAACAACGAGAGCCCGCACCATCGGCTGCCTACCACAGCTTGCTGAAGTGTTCCTGTTCCCACAGTTATGACAGCTGCAAACCAAAAAAAGTCTCAATACAAGCACATAGGTTGATGGTGCTTAAAGGAATATATATTTACATGGAAATCTTTAGCTGATCTTCGTGCTAAGTGACCAAGGCACATGAGCTTAAATACATCATTGTAAAGTCAGCTGAAAGCAGATACAACTCAATCCCATTCACCAGGCTTTTTCTGATCCTCTGCGGAGCGAGTGTGGTCTTTTATTGTGAGTAGCTAATAAATCCTCATCTTGCCGATACCTCCTTCCATCTGCCGTTTTAAACAACTGAATGCTGAATTAGGTCTGCAGAGTCTTTGTGAGCTCCCCGACAGGGCAAGCAGCCACACAGAGGCTGAGCAGGCAGCTCATTTGCATGGAGTATACTGTACCATATAAAAAGCAGCGCCCTAGTGAAAACAACTCAATGAGCCTCTGGATTTTAAAGGAACAGTATCTTCTTTTGCAAATAAAACTGGAAAACCTCGAGCCATGCGCAAAACTGCATCAGAACTTAAGAATAAGTCACCAGAAAAATACAGATAAAGCTCTGTTCAAAAGCAAACTGAAACCTAAGATGATCATATTTCTTCACTGTGATAATATTTATGATGGATGAAATGAATTCTACTTTTACCTTAAAAAAATCCCATAGAAACAAAACATTTTGGCATGCATATTGGGATATAATACATGCATTTAGCAGTTCAGTTTAGTCTGTAATAGATTTTAGGAATACTTATATTAGAGCATGCACTAACTAGATCATTGATTACATCTTCTGACTAAGGCCATCAGCATTAAACAACATATACGGTGAGAGGAATCAAGGAATCTTAACAATTACGCAGTACTATTTGCATTTTATTTATCTCCTAAACCAGCCACAAAATGAAAAGGTTGAAGCCTGACAACAATAGTATATAACCCCACTTATTTCTATAACGTAACTGAAAACCTTCTCATTAGCACATACACATCTAATCCTTCCTGGATTGTTTACCTTAATATTCAGACATTGCCAAGTCTCAAAATGTCTTCACGAGTGACTTATAATTGATTGAGGCTGGCACGGGTCTCAAAATACCACAAGAATCATCTGTTCTCTTCCAAATTTCAAGCTTTCTTGGGGAGAACGCTTTCAAATTGGCTGCCTGCCACACTTCCCCAGTTTCTGGGGTAAAGAAGCCAATCAGGGATGCTGCAAAAAAAAGCAGGCATGGTTTTTCCTCCAGCCTTCCTCTCCTCTTCCCTTCTTCAGAGCAAACATTGCTTATTTAAATGTCAGATCAAAACCACCCCCAAAAAGATCCGGAGAATGTGGTGACCACCTTTTTCTCCCTCCTATTTAACTGTTAACACTCATCCACTCTCCCTTTTTCTTCCTTCAACAAAATCTACCACAGAAAAACAACGATCAAAGAGGATGAGAGAGAATACTTCGTACCAAACTGATTCAGGCAAAGGACAAAAGGAATTCAAAAGCAATTCTCTAACACGGAAAACTTCTAAAATATTACCTTTAGAAATTTGTCTGTCATTTCACGAAGAGATTACACCATCCTGAGATGCTCACTTTAACATCCTAAATAGTCTGCAGGTAAGTCTCCAGAGAAAGATGAGAATGTATTTGTATAAGACATTTCACTAAGAGATTACTTAAAGAAAATTAAGTACATAAAATGTAATTTTATCAAGTATATAAAAAGTTATTCATAAACCAAATTGCTCAGTTTTCAGATGCAGGCAGCATTTAGAAAGGGTCTAATAAAAACATTGGTTTATCAGAAAAAAATTCCAAATAAAGAGGTCATGTAATATTTGAATCCTCTAAGAATTACAGTATCTGCCTTAGCACTCAACTTCACTAAAAAAAAATTAGGAAGCGGGATAAGAAGAGGGAATTCAAAGTTTGTTCACCAATAACTTTAGTAAGCTGCTAACTCAGTTCTTCCTTCCTCCATCAAATTAACAAATCAGGGAAAATTTGCTTTGCTCTGAAGCAAAGAGAAACGAGAAAGAGGGGTTGGTATTTGGACATAACCCAACCAATTCCTGTTCGGCTGCAGTGCTCACTCTGGAAAAGCTATTCAATCTTGATTTGAAGATGTCAAGAAATGGAAGGAGCTGTGAACTTCCAGTTCCTTCAATGCCTAGTCTGGTAAGTAGGGAAAACCAGCTTATCAGCTTGCCAATACTGGGATGAATTAAATGAGGCGAAGAACAATTTCCATTGGGCTATTTCTTGCTGTGAAAAAAAAAACCACCTTTGGACAAATTAATTGGAGAATCTGCCAAGAGCTCTTAAAAGAGGAAAATACACTGGAGATGATGGCCCAGAGTCACAAACAGCTGCAAGTGTTCCGGGAAGAGGCTCTGCCTTAGACACCTGCTGTCAGCTGCTATCAGAGATAAAATAACAGGCTCACCCAAAATAATCATTCTATGTTTTTATTTAGGTAGGAAGTACAAAGTTAGTGTCATAAATGAGTGGTATCGTCTCCACATATGATATTGACAAGATCATTACGGAAAATCATGTCTTCTACCTACATTTCAAGATGAGTATTGATAAAATGGAAAGATCCAAAAGAAGCATTTTTGAGGTAGAAAAAGATCAGAGTTAAAAGACTTCAGGAACTCAATCGCCTTTAATTATCACAGAAAACATCACAAGTATGAGCAGACCTTCAAGAATATTAAGAGGACCTGCAATTTTACTCCTTACGCTAGACAGCAACCAACCCAGCCTCTCACAGCAAAACTCTAGGAGGGGTCTACGATTAGATTTTGGTCAGCATTCCATTTCTGTTGATAGGAAGAAATCCCTTCTCTTCCATGCTCATTCAGACCTCGTTCCACTGACTCACTCTACTACTCTGTCTTGTAGAAGAAAAATCTGAGAGGTTAGAACAGTTCTGACAACAGGCCGAAGCTGACTGGAGTTTTCCATCCATTAATTTCAGTACAAAGAAACAATTTTTCCAGTTATTCTGCAGCCCACAGGTTTTCAAACAGCATCAGCGGAAGACGACCAAGGAAACCAATATTATAGTTAGAAAAGCATTGACCACAGGATGTCACTATGAAGTAGTGTGATTGTTCCTATGCACAATACATCTTACAAAAAAAAAAAATTAGAATTTCTGAATAAGCTAGTATACTATTACTCACATTTTTTAATCACCAAAGCAACTGCAAAAGGGGATAAATAAGAAAGGAGTCTGTATCTACAGTGTTAGAGTGCACTGTAGATGCACTCTATGTGCATCTACATAGATACATATACATATGTATATATACATATGGACAAAGACATATCTTTGGAGAATCACATGGCTCGTCTTCGAGCTGCGTTCAGTTTGTTTGTTGTACTATCTATGCTGAATATAAAGTACCTTCTACGTATCTTAAATCGTTTGTGGTCTATACCATTGCGTCAGAATGGAAACCTGCCATAACCATGAAAGGAAAACCAGTAAAGGTTATCCTGGCAATCAAACCCTTACACTGTGGATCATAAATTTGTGTACTCTCTAGTACAGCTTAAGGAAGTACAATAGCTGCACACCTTTAACCCATAACACTAGAGGTCTAATTCCACTTACAACTTAGAAAAGGTATTAAGCCACGTACAATATTTAGCATTGACTACAGAAACACCAGAAAGCCTCTCAACACAACTGGTACCCATCCTGGGAGATGTGGTGTGAAGGATGTCAACACTACACAACAGGGTGATCCAACAATGAAGACCCATTCATGCTTTCCCAAACAAAAAGAGTACTCCCATTCAAAAATCAGGCTAAAAAAACCCCACAGCTTTTCAGTTGTCTGCAACGAGGTGCAATGCTGTTTAGTGCATACTTTTATTATCATGGAACTTTTTGGACCTATTCCCTGATCTAAAATACTGAGATTCAAAATTCACATTTTTCATGATTCAAAATTCATTGTATTTCTTACTCTATTTAGTTAAAACTAAAAGCAACAGAACATCAAGCTGTGGCAAACCTTAAAGATATAACATTTCCTTACATAACATATTGTCTGCTGGGAAAAAGATCACTTTCTGAACGACTATCGGCTGACAATTTCAGCGGAATTTTTTTAAGTCTTCAGTAACATTTGTCTGTGCAACCAAAATGAGCCAAATGTTTCACTGTCAATCTGAAACTTAAAGTGTTTGGGGGTTTTTTTATTTGTTTTTACCAAGCTATGTTTATCTGGAGATTTAAAAATGTGTCCCTTTGAGACAAACTGACAGATCATTGCAATAAGGAAGATTGATGAGGTAACCTGTTTTAAAAATAAAAAAAATCCTCTCCCCCCTCAAAAAAACAAAAAAAAAAAACCAAAAAAAAAAACCCACATAACTTGGCAGTCAACCTAAGGAAACTCGCCTGACAGCTTGTCTGAATTTCTTCTGGACTTCCTGCCTATTTACAAGGCTAAGTTTGATAAACTAAGACCTTTGGAGCAAAGCTGTGCATTAACAATGAACCGAAACAGGAACTCATTCTGAACCACAACTAACTCCACTTAGGCGGCTTGGTCCCAGGGAGAAGAAATGCTGAAAAAATGTCTAAAATCCTCAAGGTTTACACAACAATCAGGCTTTCACAGTGCATTTTCTGTTTCCAGTTTGTGAGGCTTAGGTTCCTGAGTATGCCTGCCCCCTGCCCCACATCCAGTACATGGTAAAGGCAGCACACCCACTCATCTTCCTTACAAATGTACATCTGCTGTCAACAAGGGTGGAGGAAAAAGTTCACCTATGGACCAACCGTTTTCACACTGTACCACAGAAGCTATATTCAGAAGGGACACCAGCTTCCAGGCAGAAACAAGTGCCTTGGCTCAAGCCCCTTCAAAAGATGACACCTTTGGAAAGGAATAGATTAAACTTTAATATTTGCAGAAGATGTTGAATTCACTATGCAAACATTCTTGTTCTGAAGTTAAACTGGCATTAGAACAGAATAGAAACTAGCTTTTCTGATGACATATTTCAAATACAATGCCATTTTTAAAAGAAGGACTTTTTTAGATAGGCAAAGAAGCCTTTTTCAATACATGCTGCAAATTTAAACCTGAAGAAATATAATTTCTGTTTAGAAAACATTTAGATGACATTACCAACATCAGGATTCTCTTACCTTATTATAAGACAACCCTTGTGCTTTAGATACATCTGGACTTAAACATCAGCAGGGAATACCTCTCATCAGAATGGCAACAAATGCAAAGCTGAAAGGCCCAATGCCAACCCACTCTCGTGTGTTTCCCTAACAAAAGTTAGTGATATTTACTGAAAAGTTTTAGCAACAAAACCGGTAGTTTCAAGAATCCCACAGGAAAAACATCATGAACCCAGTTAGCCCTGGACCTATTATGCACAGAAACTGGTTCTATAAAAGCCACAAATGACAGATGGATCTCCTACCTCATGCAAGCACATGGGGAGAAATACCCCCAAAATCTTACTATACATAAGATCTCCTCCACACTCCTCTTCAGTTCTTCCACACTCTCGGCTAGCAGCCTCACCACAGCAGCATATACATACCTGCCTTTTCTGAACTCTTCCCAAACTTTCCTGCTTACTTCCTACTTCATCCATAAAGCCCCATTTGACTTTGAAGTACAAGCTAGACAATTTTTACATTGAAATAATTTTTACATGGAGGTAGCACTTCTTTTACAGAATTAAAGAGTTCTAAAATAAAGAAACAGCAGAGGTATGAGACCATACCAAGCTGTATCTCACTGTATTTTCCTCTCACTTGTATCTATAGGATATTTGTCATTTTGGACACTCAGTTCTTCAGAACATACACTTGGTGCTTCGCAAAACAAGGAACCTCTTCTATTACACTAGGAGAACATTTACAAGTAATGAATTACACTGTCAATCATACTTGTTAGGCAAAAAGCCAGGAAGTTAGCAACTGATTTTTCTTTAACTATTCTGCTCAGAACAGAGGCTACAGCAATGAACATATTTTTCCAACTTAATCCATGTGCACTTCATTTCAATATACCTTGAATTTTACCTTGGTTTCCAGCTGACAGTGAAGAGCTTGAACAAGCCTCCAAAGGTTGTACCATTTTGCCTGCTTAAGACCAACATTCAAACACTGCCTTTGAAATAAGTGCTTGAGGATGATAAGCCAAAATACTTGGAGTTAGAGGGTTTTACTCTCTCCTACTCTCCTTACCAGACTAACATTGCATTGATATGTAAGGAGATGTCTCACAGCAGATTTTTGCTGATGGATTCTGACAGATTTTTATTCTTCCTTTTCTGGTCTCAGACAAAATTTTGCTTTTCATTTCTCACAACTTTGTCATCCCATTAAAATGCAAGACAAGTTAAAAGCTGTTCGTTTTTTACAGCTATCCCTTTCCCCAACATTTATCCACTAAACTAGAACAAAAACTGAAAGAAAGATTAAAGAATAAATTCATTCAGGGTTTCAAAGATTTACAGTGCAATGAAAAATATTTTTTAATTCTTCCTCTCCTTCAGGATCTGTGTCAGACCTCCCATTTTTATGAGTTCTCTTGTTTTTTCTTTCTTTGAAAGCTATTTTTCTTCAAAAAAAGCAGATGCATAATAATAATTTGGCAATCTCTCAAACTTTTTTGTTTAACAGAACCTATTACATTTAGTCAGGGGAGAAGAAACAAAAGAAAAAACATGACAGTAAGAGATGTTAACTTAAGAGTCTCAAAGAACATTCCGAAGAGGCAAAGGGGGACAGTCTTTATTTTAAAAGGCATTTGAAGACAACCTCTTTCCATATAACTAGCAGGTTAAAAACAACACTTGGATTTCAAAAATGAAATTTAAAAAAAAGAAATTTACATTTCTTGACATAGTTACATTTTACTTCCAATTCAATCCAAACACACAGTTCTTACACAAGACTACGATACTGCCATGTCCAGTGAAAAAATTTCATGAAAACAAACACACTTCATTGCAGCAATATATTTACAATATATGTCCTTTAAAGTTTTCAGACATCCTACTGAATTACTAATACAACATTGAGCTTAGAAGTTGAAATCTTTTGTTCTTTGGTTAAAAAAAAAAATCTAAGCTTACCAGAAAAAATTGAAATATTATTTTCATGCATCATTTGAATTGTCACCTGGGCTTTTGTCTCAAGAACTGACGGAGAATATCAATGTGTTAATTGAATCAAGCAGTGTGTAATCCACAGGACATCTTTAGCATATGTTTCCTTCCAAGGGCTGACAAGAGCTTTCTTGGATTTTTCAGCACTAGAGTCTAATGTTTCCATTTTCAAGCTAAAAATATGAACAAAAAAATCTTACACTTTACATAAATATGTATTTTCCTAGCAGTATCTTTCCACAGGAATCAGACAATGTTATATCTGTTTTGAGACCTCAAAAATAAAATGTGAGTATGGTAACATTGGTATGAAAGTGTTGACAACCCCATCTTTAAGGCTGTATTTCTCTTCATAATTTAAAAGGCCAAGAAAAATAAATGCAGTCAGAAACCTAGCTCCATGATGGAACATTCTCATTGATGAAGGAGAATGAGCTAGTGGATATAACAAGGCAAAGCTCAATACTCAAAGCTATCATAATTTAAAATTAGACGTAATTATCCTTAACAAAACCAGGCACTGTGGAAAGGGGCTTTGGAACAGCTGCTCCTCTTCAATTTAAATGCTCATTTGTTTTACATTGACCTAGAAATCAGTATCCTCCTAACCAAAAGCCAATTAGATAATAGTCTCTCTTTCAAGCTTGTAGAATACTGATTTTTTTAATGTCTTTAGAGTGAAAAGCAGAGAAATAAACTGCAGATGATGCCAGAAGTACGCTCTGCTCCAGTACACACAACCAAAATGTGAGGGTTCCTTCTCCCACTTCCTGAAAGGTCAGATTTACAGTCCAGGAAAGACACCCTCCACTTCCTTATGCTGATCTTTCAGTGCAGTCTCAGCTTGGGACAACCACAGAATGCTGCAAAAGCAGCATGTGGAAAGACCTTCTATTTGCTGGAGAAGCATCCTCCACAGCAAAAGCAATATGCCAGTCTGACAACAAGGAAGCATTGCAAAAAGCATTTCAAAAGCTGTCCTTCCAACCTCACCCAGAGTTAGGTCACTAACATCAATGTTTTTGGAAACAAAAGGATGTCCTATTCTTTCAGTACTGCAATATAAACAAGCTGCTTCTCAAGCAACAGAATTAAAGGCACCCAGTTTTCTACAGACTCCAGTTTTTCATTTTATCTTGCTCCCTCTCACAGTCCTTACAGTCCACACAGGAGTTGTAGGTAACTGCACTCTATTTTACCTCCACCCAGCTGGAGACAGCATCTCCCCCAGCCAATTGACAGCTATCATATTTTTGTGTCAACCAGCACTGCCAAGCCACAATAAACAATGAACTGACTCTCTCTGAGAGAATGTGAGGGGGTGTCTCCTACTCAGTTCCAATTCTTATGAAATTGCAATTACAATTACTTTTGACATTTCTTCTTCTTTTTAAGCTTGGATGAAATTGGACTGTGGCTTAGAAGTTAGCAGGAAAGGAGGAACAATGGCAGAAACTTTGGTTTCTTACCACTGCTCTCAGTATTTCTGGGAATCACAATCATTTACACCATTACTTTTGATTTTGATTAAAACCAATGCCAAAAATACACATTCATCTCCAGATATGCTCCAGCTCTAAAGAGACAAAACGATAGTGAGTGCCAGTTTGATTACACTCAAATACAAAGCCGTAAGATTTCCTAGTCTTCTGAGTCATTGCAGCATCCCTCGAGAAAATTCTTTCCCTGAGAGTACAGCTTTTTCTAAATGCATCAACAAGGGAAGCTTCTCAGAAGACTGGCATCATACTGAGTCTGACAGGATCCAGAAAGAAACTAATTAATGCAGGAAACTACATTAGAACACAGAGAATTCAATTCTCCCAAAACATCAGGTCTTCATAGAAGAAACAAAACACTGGCAATCACCAGCAGCAATCCGCAGCTCCATGCTGGAAAATCGTCTGCTAATGCAAGAGGTGGATGATTTAAATTGAAAGGAGCCTTCCAAAATCGGCAAAGTTGTGAAGTAAACAAGCTTGTATTGACAGAATGATCTCACAGCAGAACTCAAATCTGTGCAGCTAAGGTGGAATTCAAGAGAAGGAGCAGCTCTTTCCAGAATAGGTAATGAAGCTGAAGAAACCCCTGTTTCCTGAAGTTCCCTTCTGGAGTCACCAAAGTAGAAAGCAACTAAATGCACGTGTGACAAAACACAAACACGACAAGAGCAGCATGATTCTAAAGATACTCAGAATTACCAGACTTCAACATTATCAGTTTACTGTAGCAGTTTGCTCTCTGTCCTGTGCTCCTGAACATCCCACACTAGCAGCTCCCCCTTTCCTCCTCAGAACTGCCTTCAAAGCTTCTTTTGCAACAGGAAGCAGAGGAAAAGTCTGAAAAAGCCCATTCCTAGCGAGCCAAACAAGAGGTTCCAGAGCAGCTAGGGTGATGTTAATCCTGGGAAAATAATTATTTTATTCCTGTATCAGCTCTTCCAATTGAAGAAAAATAAGAAGTAACATCAGTTGATTTTTATGGAAAAATATGGGGGGAAATAAATCACTGCCATTTCTGAGAAGAGTTTTTAGGTGCTTTTGGATGAGGGAGATGGGGGTGAGGGTGTTTAAATTACTGCCTCTGCTGATAAAGTAAACATGTAGACATCAGATTTAAAAGAGCTTTAACTTGCCTGCAAACTACATTTCTAAAAAAATGTATCTCTAGAAAACAGCAAATCTTTCTGGGTTAAGAATCTGCCAATCAATTTAATTTTTAAAAGTAGCTGTCAGAAGAATTTCTGCAGAATATGGGTATTCGGTGTCAACAGAACAGTCATGCATATAACATTATTCAGCATTTTAATTGATGACCTAGAAATCAATACAAAACTGCTGATAACAAACATACTGTAACAGCAGCGGATAAACAGTGAGGCCAGCACTGTCAGGGTTATCGGAATGACTCCATAAGGCTGCTCTATTCCAATATGGTGTTAATGCAACCAAATGGTAAATTACACCCACAGGAATTAGGGCTCAGGCAACTATAGCATGAAGGGAACATCTCAATTCTGTAACTGCACAGGTCTGCCTGGATCCCTTTTTTAAACACTGGGGCCCGTTTACACCATTTGCCAGTTCCCAGTCCTCACCTACTGAAACTAACTTTAAGCAGCTGGCTATACAGCACAAATAGTAGTTCACGTGTTTCATCCTTAAATTATTTTAAACCTGTGTCATTATGTCCTTTTACTCACTGAACTAACAACCTTCTTTATTCTCTTTTTACCCACTCCATGTTCCTTTTAACCACTCTTAATTCTTATTCAGGGGTGGGAGGGGGGAACACTGCATTTCTCTGTCTTGAAGAAAAGGTCCTTAACTCAGTTCCACAGAGACTATAAAGATGCAGATCTCTTCGCTGATGTTGCTTGTTCTTCAACAAGCTTTCTCATTCTAAATCAGTTCATGAAGTTCACTGAAGGCAACTCTAGTGGGTTTTTGACTATTTTTAGCTCTGCTTATCTATATTTTAATTTCAGCCCTTAGGATGGCTTTCTGACTTAAGATTTTGAACCAGAACTGAGCGCTGCTAAGGATAAAAGCACTGTTACCTCTTCTCCCAGGGGCTCTTTGCTAGAGCTTGATCTTTCTTGTCAAACAGTCACTGAACATGTAAAATCTGCTCTCGTCATGTCCGAGTGCAGCATCTGTCCAGCCTACATGTAAGTAACTGAAGTTTCCAACTAACACTTCATTCTACAGCATCCGATCTTTCTCAGCACAGTGCAGTCAGCATCACCTATCCTCGCCACACAGTGGGAAATACAGGCACCAGACTACTATTACTTAGTTAGATCCAAGTTTCAGCCCTTAGATGGAGTCTGTGCTACTGGCTGATGCTTGGTCTCCTTAAATGGGAGCAGGGTCTTCAAGCACACAGCACCACCCAGCCACAACCCTCACCTCTTTAACCTTTCCCATCTACTTTAAGGACACAATATTAGGACACAGAACTGCATGTAAATGAGACTGCCAGTTCTCAGCACAGCCATCTCTGAATTAGAGCATTTTAGGGGATTAAAATAATTATCTGTAAAACATAATAGAAAATTTAGTAATTATACTTATGGATAATGAACATTATTATTATACGCTTTCCACTACTCTGAATTGAGGAATTCAACACAGAGCAGAAGTTTATATAAGCTCAGTTATGTAGTTTAGAGGAAATGGGAGTTACGTCAAGTTCACCCATTTTACTTAACACAAAATGGAGTTTATACAACCTTCCACTACTTGCTCCAGAACGTGAAAATGTCATTACCTACTTTTGAACCCTCAAACTGCTGGAGAAGTATCCTGATGTGTAAGGAAAAATGGAGCTAACAATTACTAACAGTTGTCTGTGACTACTTTGGATTTCATACAACACAGGCAAAGCTTGATGATAACAGCCTTGCTAATAATGGAACAGAAAAGAGATCAGATAGCAGATGGAAGGGGATGCATCATTCCATCTTCACAGAAGAAGTTCGCCAGCACAACACCCTTCCCTTGAAATTATTGCAATTTACAGTAAGCCAAGGGGAAGAGCAGCAGTTTACCTTTTGTTCACGGAAAAATAGAGGAATTCTGCAATTAGAACAGTAAGGGATATCTACCACATGACCGCAGAGCCAAGTTTAATGGCCGAGCACCCCTTCAGTTAAATGGGGTTTAATCTCTTCTTGACGTTTTCCCAGGTAAGTTGGTACCACAGATTTGTCTGACAATAATCCACATGGAACAGGTCCCCCCAAAGTTTAGTACCTCTCATTTTATATAAAGATGTGCTGCCATTTTCTTTTTAAATCTAATTTAGATATAACTGATTTCTAAACAGCCTTTAGCATAAAAAAGATAAAAATGAAATATTACATTGAATTTATTACATTGATACATAAATTGGTTATTGGAATTAAGTTGGTACATAAATCAAACATTTTGATTGTAGAAATTATCTGATATTCATACATGTTCATACCAGCCATAAGGTCTGATTTTCTTTCTACTCTATGTCCAATATAATTAAACACAGTATGTAAATTACATTGAGAAAATAAACATGTCAGCAGGCAAGTAATATAGGCAAGTAATATAGAAAATTAAAAGATGCCATTGTCAAATATACCACTTTTAAACAGCTGCCTATTTAATCAGGATCGATGCTGATGCCTGATCAATATAATTTGACAATACTGACATGGTATTTTTCCTCTCAATTCAGATAGTTCCACATGTATGAGATACTAGTAATTGTTCCTCGTTTCTTTCAAAAACCTCATCAGTTTATTTTGCCTAATTTATCTAATGATTTCATTACCTATTTTGTTCTAATGAGATTTAAGGATTCTTTGATAATGAATGCATGCACACATTTTAAATTCCCAACACCCCACATTCTACTTTCTTTTGAAAGATACTATCTGACAAGTGAATTAATGCAAAACAACAATAACTTACCTAAAGCAAATCAAATAAGTATCAATAGATTTAATAATACCCACAGACTATCATTTCAGCGGAGTCAATGAGCTTGTGGATCACAAGGCCATGATTCAGAACACCGTTCATTTAGCAAGGAGATACTACAGAAATAAAGGTTGTACCAGAACTAGTAACTGTACAGTAAGGGAGAGATGTGCGAATTCTGAGCGACAGTACAACAGTCATACAGACACAACTCTATAGCTTTCACACTGATTCCCAGACCAGTCGTCACAGCCCAAAGAATCTACAGCGGGGAGGGATGAAGGACATCACAGTGGAAATATACTTTTGCACAAAGCAGTCCAAATTCACAACTTTTCTGGCTAGCATCACATCGTAAGAACTAATTCTAACTGTGGGGAGGGGTTTTTTCCTGTTTTCTG
>NW_010391828.1:31410-34016 GCF_000710305.1 Buceros rhinoceros silvestris | reverse complement strand
GGGAAAGTCACAAACACTTCTGTGAGAACACAGGAGGGAAAGGAGAGCTTAGAAACATCAGAATGGGCAGGAGGGATCTTAAAAGGGATCTAGCTCAGGCTAGAGACAGCACAGTATGCAAAGCTGCAAACACGTAGCCAAGGCTAGCCACACTGATGAAACGCAAGCAGTAACGAACATTCTGACCTTTGTCTGCAGCCCCTGGATTCTTGACACTGTGATAAACACGCTGTGTATATGCCTTGGCAACAGCTCATCCCTTAAATTAGTTCTACTACCAATATTTAGAAAATTCGAGATGTAGATTTGCCAAAAGTACGTCTGCAGACTTGAAGCAAGTATGTCACAAAATGTCTAACTGGAAGTCTCTGTGTGAAAAATTCAGTGCATGCACTGTCATTTGGTGTAAACAAACCACATTGCAATATTCTCTATATTAAAGGTATGCAAATACTTGTTCCTAATTTTGAGTGAAGACAAATACAGAAACCATGTTAGACCTGCAATTTCATCTTTTATTTAAACTCCAAAGCAGAGAATTTTAATTGCAAGTTTCACATAATAATCTGTTTTCATGGACGAATTATGAACCTGACATAAGAGTTCATCATGTAACTACTTTTACTGTCACTATGCCATCTGACCGCATTAAAATAACGAGGTTTGAACATTCATATCTTCAATTAGGGCTTTGTGGCTTCATGCACTTAAAGAACAAATGCTGCCATTAACCTAGACATTACCCCTCAAATATGCACCAAATACATGAACAACATTACTGAATCATGAGGTCATTGTGAAAATGTAATTCTCAGTGGATTCCGTCACAAAGCAAAATCTTGAGGATTTTAATAGGATATTATTTAAGGTATAAAATGAAAATCTCTCATTAAGTTATCTGAACAGCTCATTTAATTTATCAGGCTCAAAAAATATTTTAAAGGTTATTTTAGGTTAATTACATTTCACATCCTTTTATGACAGATCTAAAACCCTGCACATCTTTCAATCCCCCATTATAAATACTTGCCCCTTCCCAATAACTTAAAGTTCACATTGACACACATTTTTGCATAGTTGCACTATAGTTTCAACATAATAGAGTTTTATATTCGTGATGTACACAGAATCTTTTTTCTTTTTTTTAAAATGGAAACTTGGTCATTGCAATAAATAACAACAGTGAGATGCACCTCTGCCAGTAGTTCCACATTATTTACTAATAAAACTGCTTAGGTAAGCTGGTTTGTTCTGAACTCATAAGCCACCTTCTCAGTAAATTTTGCACTATACATAGTTAGTTGGCCACAACTGCTTTTCACATAAAAAATTATAATCAATCCAAAATGCCACAATACAAGAATTATCATCTATTCCAGGAGTAAACAAAGCTTTGAAAAAAACCAGTCTGGCCATGGTTTATCCTAGTCTCTGTTCAGAAAGGGAAGAACTACAGGTATTGACTCTAAATCAAGCTTGCTAGTGTAATGGTTATTCTGACTTCATACCTCATGTTCTCACAGCACAAGGACCCTGCAGTTCCCACCAGAGATGTTTAAAACTTACCCTTCCTGCAGAAATGCTCAGGTTAGCAATAATAACCTAGCAAAGACAGGTAAGAGATCAAGGTATTCCCTGGCTTATGAACAACTGACTTCAACAGCTAAATATCTTCAGCACAATCAGAAATAAGAAAATGATATGGGCACACTCTAGTAGAACAACGGCAGGAATAAGTTATTTCACAGCACCGTCCATTTGAGCTTCAACCATCTGCCAAGTACTAATAAACTGAGTTTTACAGAAAGTCTGTGAGGTGTGCTTTACTCCCAGCTCAGCTGATGACCAGATGACTTCAGCTCTCTGTATCTCAGTTTATCAAAGTTCAGCTATCAGAATTGCTACTTAAGTTGCAGGCTCCAGTATTGTGTTTCACTTACAAGGCTACACTTATTTCTCCCAAGGGATTTCACCTCTCCCCCTCTAGTAATCTCAAGGTAAAAAGGACTTTAGATTAACTCTTAGGAAAGATTCTGAGCTTCTGCTGTTCAGAGGCAAAGTATATAAACCACCGTATTCCCATTTTCCTCCAAGCAGTGAAATAAGCAGTCACTGCATCTCTGGAGCTGAAACTATTCAGATGGCTGGAAAGACAAATTATGTAGCTTGGATAAACCAGAATGACACAGCCTAGGAAAGCATACCAAACAGAAAACAGCAGCCAAACATGGAGGGTTATGCTACTAATTTCTAGAGCACCTCCAAAGCTTATGCTTAGTCAGAGAGTCACGTGGGAATTTTACAGATGTTCTAAAGGTCAAAACACATTATTGGAACAAAGTAGTTTGAAACTTCAGCGAACAAACTAGTTCACGTTTAAAGACTGATCCTCCTATTGTCACATTCTAAGAAGCTGTTACCACAAGTGTTACCAGACACAGAAGGCAGCTGTATTAAAATACTAAATGCAGACGTCTCACACTGCCTTTCTGTGGAAATACCTGTCAAACATCATCATAATAAAACAGGCAATTTTCAACTATTTAAATTAAAAAAGAGAATTTTTATTGTCTACATCAGTATGGTTTACATAGAGGTCAGCAGGA
>NW_010391828.1:8716-31331 GCF_000710305.1 Buceros rhinoceros silvestris | reverse complement strand
GAACCAAAGAACACCACTCTTACGGAACAATGCCTCACTCAGTGACAATGTACGTTCAAGACAGTCTGAATAATTCTTTATATTTTATCTTAAGTTCCCCACAGCTCCCCAAGCAAAAAAGCTAATTTTCCATGCACACTACAGCAGTTTCTCACTCTACACCTACAATAGTGCTGCTGTCAGGAACAGAACTGACTGCATGTGCCAAAAATCAATTCAACATATTCATAGACAAAAAAATAACATGCAGCATCTGAAGATAATGAGAACTGCAATCATTCAAACTGACAATCTAGTGCCTAACAATTACCACAAGGCAAGTTTATGAATTCATATTTCCTACAATGACAAGCCTCAGGTTACACAGAAGGGTGTTCAAATTTTCTTTCAAGTATGAAAATCTCCTTTGCGCCACTGAGTCCACTCCAAACTGGAATTCACTTGAGTTAAAAGTGAGTAAAAAAGATGCTGACTGTGTTTAAGTAATATGCACTATATATTGTATAAACTTTTGTACAGAATTTATCACAAGCATTTGTTGTTCTTTACATAAATACACATGAATTGTGCAGAATGAAGTTTACAAGTGAAAAAAATCTATCTGGACTATAATTATTGAATGACACTGTGAAGCACATGTCCTGAATCTATCACGGCAACACAAAGAATTACAGCACATGCATTTTAGGTTTTCTACCAGAGATACCTTGAAGCTGTGACAAAAGTAAGTCTCTGCAAGCCCTTTAAACGCTGCCCAATGCTCAGAGTTTTGCTTAGAACATTTAAACGTGTTCAAAAAAGCTCTTTGGCAGTTTTCTTACGATATTAGTTATATCTTTGCAAAGGCCTTATTTGCCACCGTTCCACATTATCAGATCCAAATTCCTTGTTCATACCTTCAAGTTTTATCATTCAGCTCCTGGCAATACATACAACCCTCTGCCTAGAACTTCCTACCTCTTCCTCTAATCCAACCCCTTCAAACAAATTGCAAGCCAGGACACTGCTTCAGTTCTACCAACAAGATTCTTCTATCTACCTCCTTATAGCTGTATCTTCCAAACTTCCAAACTCTCAAAGATTCACCCATAGACTCTGCAGCATAAGTAAATGCAAAATTTTAATTAGCATGCATAAACTTCAATTTCATGCAGTCTTTAATCTGGAAATCCACTTACTTCCCATCTCAGGTTATTAATTACAACTGCTCTTTTAAAAGATGATTTCCATTACTTCATTCAGTAATACAATGCATTCATTCATATAACCACAGTTTCTGCCATCTTCTGCTTTTCTAACAATACCAAAATATAAAATTCTACTTGCACAGTCAAGTAAATATTGAAAGTTCTCTACTCCCTAAAACAATTTATGGTCTCCATCAGCTATAAGTTGAATGACTATTCTTAGACAAAACACTGTATTCAGCAACATTTAAAATAGTCAACATTTTACCAACTGAAATACAGACTAAGAGTAAGGTGATGTACAACAAAACATTTTGGGGAAGGAGCAGCCGAGTGTTTCAGAACACACAAATGTAAATGAAGTTTTCTCACCAAATTCAAATGTCTGCTTCTGCAATAAGTGCTCTGTCAACCAGCAGGAGGTAGCTCCATGCACAACTGGCATCACTGATTTGTCCCCCAACTACTATTGTGTTTTTCAATAAAAAGACAAAGATTACATCTAATGCTTTTGTGAGGAGGTAGAAGTCTAAGCTCTGCACACTCACCTCACTGCCAGCACACACATCGAGCAGAAAGGTGGAGAGTGCGGTGAAAGATCCGCTATTTATTGTGCTTTGCAAACTGATGTTTAATTTGCTAGGATGATGCCTCCTAGTCACTACAAATCCTGTTCCTTCCGAGACCTCATCACTGTGAGATTAACAACCACTACCCAGATGCCTCCATAAAGCAGAGATCCTAAATAATAAACAGTAAATCCTTAAAGCGCTAGGGGCTAAGGAGGAGACCCAGAGATAGAACTGTCTTTTGTAACTACGGGGGGTTTGAAGCAGAGTATAAAGAAGCTTGAACTTCTAGTTCCACTGCATTTCATCAAGCCTTTTAAATTATTAATTTCTGTACAGAATTGACAATCATCACAGAATTAAAGTCTCCTTTAGCTGCAGTCTACAGGAAAACACTTCTAGCTCTTTTTTAGGCTGGTCCTGTAGCAATAGTGTAATCTTGTGTTGAAAACACAATTCACTACGCTGAGAGCTCCAGTACTCCAGCACCACCTAGCAGGCCATAGCCCAAAACACAACTAGGCAACACGGCTTCTGACCCAAAAACTGCAAACAACACTGAGTTATATAATTAGATCAAAACAATATTAAAAAAAAATCTTATTTTACTCATCACTAATTCAACCATCATCTCTCTGTTACCAGAAAAAGAATGTTGCAAAGCACGGTATAGTATTAAAATATGAAGCTAATTCATACTCCAGGAAAAAAAATACTAAAATTTAAAAAGTCACTTTATAAGCAAGTAGTCACTATGGAACACGATTCCAGCAATAGCATGCCTGTGCTGTAAAATCATTAACAATTACCAGGATGTCTAAAACACGACTTACAAAAGCTTGCTTCATCTTGGAGTGAACGATCTCTCTCTGTTTCCACACACCCAGCAGCAGATGGCAGAGCAGCACCACCAATGCCTCAGCAGCCTTTATTAAAGCTGGCATGAGATTAAGCTTTCACGGGAATTTAAAGGGAATTACCTAAATTGTGTCACCCACAAACCTAACCCTATAGCAAATAACCACTCTTCCTGGTAACCAGGAACAATACAGCTTTGAAGTACATCCTTTTGTAAGGAAGAGCAACCTGCACAGGGGAAATGCACTATTACGCAGTTAAAATACTAACTACAATTGATTCTATTCCTAATATATCTAAAATGAAATTGAAGGAGTAAAAATTTAGAAAATAAACAGTAAATAGACTCCCCCACATCTAAAAAGCATACCCCAGCTTGGACAAAGGTAACATGCCACAATGTAAAGTCTCTCTCAGTTCCAGGTTTCCGACACATGTTTCCTTGAAGAGCCAAGGTCCCACCATCACAAGGACGACCATGTGACCCATTCCACTTAGCACTGTCTAATCTGCACATCTTTGGGGAACTAAACGTTCAAAATAAATCAGGTTGTGTCAGTAGCTCAGTGTTATCCAACACATGAAGTTCTTCGGCTTAACAATTATTTCAAGACTTTGCATTTGAACCTTTCTATCCTCTAGACCACAATTCAAAACCTGAGAGGCTTGTGGCTTTTTAACTACTTCTAAAACAAGACCAGGGAAAGGTGAACTCTCTAACACTCTCTATGACTGCAAAGAATACGCAATTGTCTCATTTTGATTTAAGCGTTACCCCACAAAGTAAATGTAAAACCCTAAGTCATTTGAAATTATTCACTGGAGACCAACCCTACAAGGAAATCTTGCAAGTCTGGCATCAGAGGATTAACAAAGCACCAATTGCATAGTCAGCAGACTTCATCTCAGATGATGAAGAAATGGCTTTGACCACATACCACGTTGCACAGAATAAGGAAGAAAGTTTATGCTAAAGAGAGAACTGCATCCACCCAGCTAGAACCCTCAACCTCATTTTCAAAAATTATGGTCAGTTTTCAGATCAAGGAGTACAGTAAGTCTCAGTGCCATACTGGGAGCACTTGAGAAAACCCAAGTTTATAAGTATAAAAAAAAAAATTAAAAAAAAGGTTCAAAATATCTTTCACAAAAGTATCTTAATTTTCCACTGACAGGCTACTTCAAAGGGTTTCCCATCGCCACCAGCTGGCAGAAAGAACGTGTGTGGTTTCTTGTTCTTGGAATAGCTCAAACTTTTCCAGGCATTAGGTACTGAGCAACGCTTGTAAGATATAGTCCTAATTAATAGGTAGCACACTGTCAGATGGTTCTTTCACAGAACAGTGGAGATGGTGCCTGACATGGTCTCTATGGAGGGTGAGAGACACACACAGAAAACGCCACATCTCTCTCCATAAATGTAAATACATACACAGCATTAGTGTAGTGCTCCAGCAGAGCAACCTGACCTTAACAAGAAATGTGAGGGGAAAATCATCCCTTGCCCACCCATAAATGCTCCAGCCCTAGAATATTAACCCCTTACAGCATTCCTTCTGGCAATCAATTTCATTCATACTGAGTTTTGTCTAAATACGTATTTGCAAGAAAGACACTCCCAAATCTCCTAGAACAATCACAGTCTTCTCTTCACGAGTTCTTTTTCCTTTCTAAAAGTAACAAACCCTGATGGTCTTCATGCCTTTTTTCATAAGGGATGGTATCCATACTCCTGATCTTTCACATCAGCTGCCCTCAAAACACATTCCAAATTCTAACCCTTTTTACAACAGGGTGCCTGCAGGCAGAGATTTCAGATAAATAAAAGCCCAAACTAAGTAATAAGACTTCGTTTATTATTATCCTTCTGTTCCTTATACATACACTTTATACACACTCCCTGTGCCCCCAGTTTTTACTATATTTGGGTCCTGAGAGTACAAAACACCACTGAGATGCCCACAATGATGCTTTATGTCTTCTCTCTGATTACTTCCTTGGCTATTTTAGGGATTTAAAAGTCTTAAATAGGACCCTCCCTGCCAGAATTCAATCTACTAGGATCAGAGCCATCGTCTTAAGAGCAGATGATCAACTGAAGGTCATCTTCTGAAATCCTCACGTATATTTAGAAGGCACCCAGGTCAGATCAACATCTATCACTCCACAATGACAGCACTCAGCATTCAGTCTGTCCTGGCTTCTTCCTCAAGTCAAGGATCTATCGGCAACTGCCACACAGACATATTAATCCAGACTATCATGCATGTACGAGCTGAAAGATTCTGTTTAAAAATAAATTGTGCTTATGTAGTTTAGTATATTAGAATTTGATGTATTTCCAGTTCTTGAGTTATTGCTGATAAATAGGCTAGCTATCAGTCTTGTTTCAGAAACTGCAACCTAATTGCTATAGATTTGATATTGTTAATTTATCTTTTCTGCTTTGCAAATACTTTCAAAGTTGAGAAGAACGCAATTTAAGCACAGCAATCTGCAGGATTAGTAGTGGTTAGAAAGTTAAAAAAAAAATAAAAAACAAAAAACCACACACACATTGCTGAATGGCAGCAAAGCAATTTAGCAAAGGAAAATCCACTGGCACCTACAGTGCCAGAAAGAGGGAGCAGAAACAATGCACGTAGCTTTGAGTATTCTGGCTCTCCTGTACCACACTCCCACTTCTCTGTGGATACCCGTCTATTGTATTATAACAAATAATAAAAGAATTAAATGCTCCAGCAATCATGGCTGACATATTAAAATGACACTCTGCATTACTGAACCTACTCATCTCTTAATAGAGCTATTCTTCAAAGGAGATTAATTACACTGGCAAGAGACCTTTTGCTATTCTAATTTGTGAAATGTATTTGAGTACCACGAGCATATTAAAACAGCTGCAAACACGTAACTAGCTCCAAAATCCCAAGACTCACTGCATTTAATTAGGTGTTCATCTTGTGACCGGCTCTGCAGTCACTGCTTTAGAAGCCCACTCCATATAAAAATTCTTAACTTCCAGGATTAATTAACTGCAACTGTAATTAACATACAATTCACCATAAAGTACACAGAGATAGGAAAACAACCATACACTTCAGAACCTAACACCATCATAGAGAGACAAATGCTGGATGTACAGCTAAATTTCTCCACTTTAATTAGAAAGCAGAGAATTTTAAATTATCACATTTCATATTGGAACATTCGATAGACAACACAAGACAAACACTGCCATGCCAAACTGAAAACACAGCATATTAATAATATGCAGAGTTGTAACACACAAACACATCTGCAGCTTGCTGAAATGTATGCAGCTGTTACACAACAAACTAATATTCCACGTTAAACATCTGAGAACTGATGCTTTGTTTTAAAGCACAGTTAACTTACATTAACTTAAGCTATGAAGCTTCAAGGCGTTTGCCCGTCTCTAGAGAAGGGGCCTGAATTTTAATATACTACGTTCTTTAATCCTCATCGGATAAATACTTAGATGCCAAGTTCATGTGAGCATGTTTCCTTTCTGTTGATATAGTCAAATTATAACCACTAAGAATAGAAATTTAAGGCAAACACCGAACAGGCACCAAACTAAAACACAACCCAATTAAATCAAATCTGAAGAGTTTCAATATAGTAGCATGTCTGAAAATGCTAAGATTACAAAGTCTTCATTGCGAAATCAAAATTGGTGGTAATGCAAAGGCATGGCTTTTGAACTTTAAAGATTCCAGTTTCTTTTCATAGCCTGGTGGTGCTAAACTGTGTGGGATTCCCCCAAAGGGCTATATCCAGGTACACCCTGTTACTTCAGGGGTCATCGCTGTAATAGAAATCTACCCACTTGCCTGCAGCTCCGTACAGTAGGGCATGCCAAAATTTCCTCATTTGAGTTAAACTTGTTATACAGGCGACTGTGTGGAAGTTCAGCAGAAAAAGTTTCTAGCTTTGGGTTTAGTCTACTGTTTAGCAACAATTTCTGTTGCATATATGACTGCTCACATTACCACGTCTTCCTACTCTTATATTTTAATTCCCCTTGCACTTCGGTGATTTTAGCGATTTAGTCGTAATAAGAAACATCTACAAACAAAACATATGTTCCTTTTGGGTTTCAATCCACGCTTGATCAGCCATCTGATTTCCTGCCCCCCCTATACAGAATGCTCTCGTCTTAGAAAATGCTAATTTAACAGATGCAACATCCGTCAGAATGTTTTACCAAAACCTTTCGACAGAAACCATGCAGTCAGTTCCAGCTCTTCACTTCCTTGGACAGTTACCCCTTTGAGCTTCATCCCCCTAGCCATACTCTAGGGAAACAGGCAGAGGTAGCTATTCAGAATGCTGTTTCCCATTAAACTTGTTTTAAATGGTCAAGTTGCCATGCTTACATCTCTGTAGAAGTACATATTTTCTTTCAAGTATCAGGTAGTTTAAGCAGCACTGAGAAGAAACATCCCTCAAAAGAAATTATTCTTCACATACAAATCTTTTTCCCGCTTTTTGTCAAAAGTGGGATGCGCATATTCTCCTCCTAATTCACCCTCTACCCTAAAAAAGGCCCACAAGAACAAAATGCTGCATTCACTGAGGCAGGAGCAGGGAGAGCAAGGTAAAAACTAAAGCACAAGATCACACCACTCTTCATTTGTAGAACAAAATCATCATGAGGATTCCCAGACTCACTCACCAAACCAGCAGTAAGTGAAGGAGCAGATTGTCCTAGAGATTGATTTCTCATGCGGACCAGGTTCGAGGTATCTCCAGGTGGCTGCCATACCGTCTGTCCCACTCCACTGTGGACACTATTTGATAAAGGAAGTAGCTGTTTTCCTTTAAAAACAAAACCAAAATACCATCAGCTTGTTTTCAAACAAGTTTGCAAGTTCAAAATACAATGCTGAAAACAAATACTGCATGTGGAGAAAAAGCATTTAAGAAAAAAAAAAAGCAATTTAAAGGTTTGGGTAGGTTAGAACTTGTAAGAGCAGACTTCGTGTGAATTTGTTATGTTTCATAACTAAATACTTCCAAAAAAACTAGTTTACATCATGAGGTAA
The DNA here is from genome assembly GCF_000710305.1 of Buceros rhinoceros silvestris. Taxonomy (NCBI): domain Eukaryota; kingdom Metazoa; phylum Chordata; class Aves; order Bucerotiformes; family Bucerotidae; genus Buceros; species Buceros rhinoceros. The sequence continues at coordinate 23,645 of NW_010391828.1, read as the reverse complement.
TGCATAAATCCAAAACGCTGCAGAAACATAAGACTTCTATCACTTTATACCCTTCTATACTTCACACAGTATTAAACAATTAAACAATTTATTGTTAATGTTGCAAAATATCTTAAATATAATTTTAAAAATTCTTATGCAAGTCTTCATAGTTGTAAAATATTATCTCTTCTAAATAGCTTGGCCACCTAGACACCCCTATTTTCTCCTATCGTTCAGCAGTAGATTTCACGAGGCTCTGATCAGAATATAGCATATGTTTAAACACTGTTTTGCCTTTAACCATGGGTGGATATTTTCTGTCTAAAAAAATATCAGTCTTCAGCAGTATCATATTATCTTAACAGCAAAACATTCTGTAGCTTTCCCAAGGTAAAAGCTACAGCTAAAGCTTGTGTCTGATTGATTAATGCAGACACTAACCTCCCATCCTACATACACAAACACTGAGAAAAGTAGTTTCTACCTCCACGAGTTCACCCATTGTACGTTACTGCAGGAAATACAGCAACCATTTAAAAGAGTCTGCTCAATACTTGTTTTTTTCTAGTCAATCTAATACTCCTTTTTGAAAAATGTCAGTCAGTAAATTTCCACAGTGAGAAAGAACCACAGTCAATGTAGGTCATATTTTGACTCCATCAAGCTTGACAGTTTCCTTTTCTTTTTTTGTGAATGACATTGTACATAAAAGAGAAGAAAGATTGTCTTGTGGTTAAAAAAATGTCAGTGAAAAAGTCTGTAAATCTGGGTTCCATTATCAGCTTCCAGATGACTTCCTCTGCAACTTTGGTCAGTCAACCTCTGTAATTCAGTTTCACCATCTGCAAAATGGGAGTGAATAACACCTCTTTTCCTTAATAGGACTGTGAGACTAAATTACACACACCCCCTTCCAAGCATACTGAAGATCATTATATTCAACATATTATTACATGCTCAGATACTACAACAGGAGTCACAAGGGACTAACACATTTGTTGCAGCAAGTGGCAGGAAGAAGTCTCTGTTTTAAATCAATATACTGCAGAAAAATACTTTTTTTTTTTCCTCAGAGGCAGCAAGCAATTTTACCAATTCAACTTTGCATTAGAATTAGATGGGATGTATTACATTTGTTACATAAAAGCAGCTACAATATTTGGAAGACTGTCACATAATGTGATTGGCCATGATGCTGGGGGAGGTGGGGGGGAGGGAAAAGCGGGGCAATTAATAGAAGGAGTCAAAGTGTATGCGAGGTGAGAAGGCTCAGATTTATCCAGCAAACAGAGACACAGCCTGTTAGTGAATTTTTCCTAGTCCCACTCAAACTGCTTACAGCTGTGGACCTGATTTTCATGGTTTGCTCATCTTCAAGATGATGTGTAAATATAATGACTCCTCTTGTCTGCAAAGGTCTAAAACTACAGAAATGCACATTCTGTGTTTATCTCAGTAAAGCACTGATGAAGATACCCTAGAACAGCAATTTAAATCATATAATTATCCAACAGTTCAAAATGCCAGGGCTTGAGAGCAAGAATAACTATATAAATCTCCCTAATACATAGTTATCAACATCTCCTTTTAGTTCCACAAAATCTGAATTGAGGAAAACACAATTCCATCAAGAGTCAAATCTCAGCCAACCAGTTTGCATGCACAATCATCTATACTCTTTAAGCTTATTTGTTTCTGCTGCAAAAATAAGATGGAATTATTTTCAGGATGGAGTTTGAAGCTAAAGCCTTTTCCTGTCACGCCTCGAGAACTACATACATTCCAAACACCCACATTTGAAATATGTAACTAAATATCTACATTTTCTTTATCCAGTTGGGTCAAACTGTTTTTGTCAGGGTTCTTTTCCTGTATCAGGCTATAGCACATAGAAAAGTCATTAAGATGAATCAAGAAGTTCTGGAGAATATTATAATTTCAGAACATAAATTTACAAGAATGCTATCTCCAAAGAGAAAAATTATTTGTGAAAAAGAAACAGAACTTCTCCAGTTTTCCTGCTTCCACCTATTTACTTTTCTTTGCTTACAATCGGCCAACAACTGTGTAGTTAATAAACTTCTGTTCTCTAGCAATTAAACTACCTTAGAGAACAAACTCAGATGAGTGCAAAACATTATAGATGTTTCCATTTTTCGGAAACAAGACACTTATTACAAGTAAAACATTTAAGAGAAGGCCAAGCCAAAATAAAACATACATACTTTACTGCTTAGTTAATTCTATTACACCTAGCACCTCAAATATTAAAACATTTATCTATCTTCCCCTGATAAAAGCAGGTCAAGAATCAGATGTATTTTCACAATCACTTAAGTCAAACCTATGCTACTGCCAAATTGAGTTGTTTCATCCTCCTCCTCTTCCCCTCCCAAGAGTTTCCAACTCTTCTTGTGCTTGCACTAACACAAAAGGGCAAACACTCAGCCTAAAAATTAGGGAGGACATGGGCTGCAAGAACCCTACAGCACAACAGCGGCATTCAGGCAGATCAGCTATTTCATTCTAGACTGATCATGCAGCTCTGTATGTTCTCATGCCACCATCAGACTTTGATACCAGCTTTAAACAATTGTGAAACCATCCCCTAGCCCACACAGGAAGTCTTTGGAAAGAAAACCACTGAGCTTGGTCCTCTGATGTTTGGCTAACTACTAGACAATGCTTGCTTCATGGTTCTACAGCTGACAAACTCAATTCTCTGACAGAAAAACCCCAAGAAAACACCAGGAAGAAAAAAAAAAACTGAAAAAACATCTAGTTAGGAAGCACAATTTTTACTTTGAAAAACCAAGTAAAATACCTACAGTGCCTTTGAAGCCAAAAATAAAGTTAATAATAACCTGAACCTGATATAAAGTCAGCTCCCCAGTAAGAAACAATATGGCAAAGTAGGGAAGCTTACAATCAGTGCTGACCTTCAGAGAGGTAAGAATGCATCACTGTGTGGCCTGAAGTTCCACTGTTCACTTTTTAACTTTGCACATTAAGTCTAAGCTTCTAACTTTTCACTCTGGGCAATACACAGACTTTCACTCCACACGCAGTCTCTCTTTTTCATTCTTTCCTACTAAACTTCCATTTTGCATCTTTCTCTCACATAACATTTAGTATGCCCTCCCAACAAGAGGTGACCTCTAGTTTTTAAAGAAACAACGTATCAGTATCTCGTAGTACAACTGTTATGCCAACCGGTGATACTGCACCTTTAATACTAATGAATTGCCACACAGTCTTTACCAGATGGCATACCTGACAAAGAACTCGCCACACTACCTCTTCGTAGCTTGCAGTCATCTTGACTCAGCTGACGATGGATCTTGGTTTTCCCAGCAGATGCAAAGATGTCAGGATTGCTAAGCTTCCTGCAGCGTAATGGAGCGGACTCTGTTATCATCTCCTGTAGAAACAAAAACAAATAGAAGTTTGTTAATGACAGCTAGTATCTGATTTTATTGAAACATACAATATCCAAAGTATAAATGAGACTATTTTAAAAATCATCACATACGAACACACACACATATCCTCCCCAAAAACCCCACAAAAAAAGACCCACTTAGAATGATAAATTCCCCTTTTGTGCCACATATCTGTGCACAAAGCACATCACAAGACCCCAGTCAAATATGGTCCCTGAACACTATTTCTGTAAGGAATATCATTAATAATAGTCAGAAAAAGGCAATGATGCTACAGCAGTTATTTGTTCTTACAGTACGCAGGAGAAGAGGCTACTGCAAAACGAGGCTCAGCTTTGATTCAAAATATTTCCTGCTAAAGCAAAGAGTATTTTCCTCCAAATTTCTTGAATATTTATTCCATCCAATCTACGAGTAATATACCTATAAAGAAACTGTTGCAATGTCTCACTGCAACCCAAAACTCCTCTATTATAAGTTACAGCTCTACTGCGAGACCATATGTGTAATTAAATAATTAGGATAGAAAACATCCTTTGTGTAACATCTTTGTTACTACTATCAACAAAATTAGACATGTATTTGTCAGAAACAGTCCCACAGGAGTTCCTTTCACAGCATACAGCAAACTTTCAATCAAAACAGCAGTAGGTAGAACAGTGGCAAGCACAACCGTGATGTTTTCCTCATGCATGTAGATGGTCTTGAGGTGTCAAACACTCATTTCACACCCAAAGAATTACCAGCATAGCTGTCCCACATGTGTTTAAAGATAAGCTGACACTTTCCATTATAGCCCATACAAATGAACTCGGTCATGATCTCCCTTCTCTGCAGTGATGCAACACACTCCGCGCATCTCGATGGATTTTCTTTCAAATGCCTCTCATTAGCTATACAGCACTTTAAGCCATGCTTATCCTCATAAAATCTCATCTGAGACAGAAAATAAACCGAAAGGAACATTTTTGCTGCATGATACATCAACACGTGGTTTAATATAGTTTTAAATCATGTTTAAATCAAAAATTAATCTACCAGTGGTGAGTTTTAATTAAATTTGCAGATTTCAGTCAAAATCTATTTCTGAAGTCATTTATTCAAATCTATTCAGTCTACAGTGTTATGCCTCAAACTGTCAAATCCAGACCAGGCCTGCAGACTCTAAAACCTTCAGTAGGTTTTGGTTTGGGTTGGTTGTTTTGAGGTTTTGGGGTTTTTTTTGGAGGGGGGGAATGAAGGAAGGAAGGACATGAATAAAGTGGTTTTACATGAAAAAATACTGAATTTGGATTTGAAACAATCCTTACTTAGCTCTGAGTGACTCATTCTCAACCCTTCTTAGACCTTATCTCCTTTTAATAATTAAATCTTCTGGCACCTCATAACAGTAAATAACTGTTATTTGAGGGACAGGAACACTTTTTTCTGCACCTGCTTTGGTGGCGCACCTTTCGCAGGTTGAGAGGTACCATGCCAATATAATTTCTATCCTCTGGTTATGGTTAGACATTCAGTCACTGCACTGTCTAAACCAGATCAAGAGAGAGACACGAATAACTTAAAGCAGGTCAGCTGACTTAACGAGTTCGTAATATTGCTGCAGACAGTTGTGCTGGTGCAAGAGTGGGGAGAAGCACAAAAACAAGTGAGCTGGAGTGGCAAAAACTGCTTGAAACTTTTTAATCTTAAGGTTCCACATACACGTCTTGGACCTCACATTTTCATTGGCCTCTGACTTTTTTCACGAAGGTCATGACCTTCATTTCCAGCAGCCTATAGTCCTGTTTTTCTGTCATTTGTGGAGCTGAAGAGACATCTACCACACTTTCTGTTTGTATTTTGGAGTAAGCTAAGTAATTTTAAATTGCGACATTAGCAGTCTTCCAGCATGCCTCTGAAAGCTGCAGAGGCCAAGGGCAGAATTCTGTTGGGATGGCAGAACATGCTTACATATGTATACATGTCTGTGAGTGGACATACAGAAATATCCACACACGCCTTTAATACGGCCTGTCCTAAACGCCTATAACATCTAAAACCCATCACATGTTTCCCAACTGTAACTAGTCCAAAACTACCACACAGAAAAAAACATGGGCACACCAGGTTACAAGCAAATTAGTTAAAAACCTCATCCAGCCCACTCTCTCACACTCCTTATGCTTCAGTTCCAACAAATGTTCCCAGCATCCTTCAACAGCTAATTACTTCCCTGAAACTAGCTGTAACTGCTGGAAGGCCCATGCACAAGAGGTTGCTGGTCATCCCTGCAGCCCATGTACTGCCTGTTGACACAAACCACTAGAAAAGTCACCTTTTTTCCTCCCTCACCGTGCCCAGGCCATTGTCGTGATTGTCTTGCCTTCACCAGAGCATTTAGGGCCCTTTAGGGAGGCAAAACACAGTCCTGCTTGTCAGGCTGATGCAGCAACTGCAGCTGCTCTTACACCATGTTCGGCAGAGTTGGGGCAGGGTGAGGAAGAAGGCAGGCGGATCCAGTGGAGGTAGTGCCAGTAGAAACGGGACCCTGTCCACCTGGCTGCTGCCCAAATACATCTGCACCCAAGACAGAAACTGAATACACCCCTTACTTAAACTGTGGCTTTGGGGAATCCCTTTCCATCCTGTTCCTCCCACCCAGCAAAAAATGCCAGAAAAGAGAATTTGGGGATGGGGAGGACAGAAAAGAGTATCAGGGAACAGGGATAAAGCTATGTGAAATTTTCTCAGCTGCTTCTTTCCTGTTACTTCACTTTCACGAACATCTCACATGTCTTGATGACGGTTCAGTACAATGTCCTTAGCTTGAAAGGTACACCTTAACTCACTAATAAATGTCCAACAGATCAGGTTACTCCAAATCAACTACTAATTTAACATCCAAAGCAACAAAAAGAACAAAAATCAGCACATGCAAGAAAACCGGACTTCCTCTTCATTTGAGAGCAAAATATGGTATTCCTTTGCCTGCAAAAATTTTCAGCAGAGCAATACTGTACAAAAACAGTTTAGAGATTATTGTATTAATAACAAAACTCAACAGCAGTTAAAACTAAAATGTCAAAATTAACACGAAGAAAGTGTTTTAACTAGGACTACTTTTCTTGTTGAAGGTTTTGGGATTGTTTGGTTTATTGGGGGTCTGTTTGTTCTGTTGGTTTTTTTTCCTCTCAGATGCACATTCACTTCTCCAACACACACATGTCTCACCTGTTGTCGCAAATTAAAAAGAAGGCAGTAAACAAAAGCACTCTAAGTCACGTCACAAGCCATTTCTGTATTTTATATCTCTTTTTTTCCACCCTATATATAGACATTCGAATATCCCTACCAACCAAAGAACATGCCCACTCCCCTACCCTTCCCCTCTATGCAGAGTATCTTCTTATAATCTTCTGTAACTACAAATGCTTAGTATTTCTTCCTTAGTTACAGTACACAAGCTCTTTAGATCTGATAATATCTAAATCAAAAGTAGTGCTCCAACTGAAGGAGCATATGGGACAACACCAAAGGGCACACCTACTTCTACCACAATATCCGCTCAGCTGCGACATCCTGTCCCCACACACCTTTCAGACCAGCCCAACGGAACATGCTACTTCTCAAAACATCATTCCATTGGCATTTCTTCAACAGCCATCCCCAGATTAAGCAACTCCTCCCCACCAGGACTGGTACTACAATGATATGAAAGGAACAGCGGAAAGGTAACAGCTTCCCATACTCACTAAAGAATATAGGCTGTGTTCTACGGGAGATCACCTTGGTGCATATCACATATGGAAAATTCTTCATAAGCTCTTCTTTTGTTAAGCACATTAAGCACTTGGGCAATATTCAGAAAACTATAAAGCTGCTGAATGTTTTGAAGAAAATGACCACAATCACATTCTGCAGGTTTACATATTGTTAAACTAACTTTTCAAATATTAGAAGTCCAGTGTGCTGTTCCAAGACAATCTATTATTTTTAAAAATGCTAAGTACAAAATTGCCAGTTTAAAATGTCATTTTCTAACAGCTATGCCTATATTTAGTCAGTAAAACAATGAATGCCACCACCAGCACAGCTCTCAACCTCACAAGGGCACGCAAGCTCCTTCCCCACGGCAAAGGGGTGCCCGTGAAAGAGTCGCTGCTCTACCTCCAGACATCACAGACCTGGGCACGGGGCGGCCGGGGCCTGCCAAGATCTCCCAAGCCTGACAGGTCTCAACTGAAGGGTCAGATAAAGTGTGTCCACGGGCAGGATGGGCTCACTAGCCTTCGGGCAGCCATCCTAGGAGAAGGACAACTCTGACTCCAAACCCGGGCAGATGGAGCTCGTTTAGCCCTGTAAGGCATCCATCTAAGAGAAGGACACTCTAAACAAACCTATGACCTAAGGACTTTGCTGTCACCGTCCAAGCTCGCTAGGCCCTGGCAGATGAACCTCAGGGGTAAAGGGTGGAGCCAGTTCCGCGCACGCTGCGCCTCACCCAAAAAATCCACCGCGCAGGCCCGAAGGGTGCACTCATCGCTTGCAGTGAGCGTGGGAAAAGCCCTTCCCAGATCTTCATTCGCGAAGCCAAGCCATGATGAAAACAACAAAGAGGGCAAGTTTTGACAACAGAGTTGTCTTTTGTAAGGATGTAGTTTATTTCATTCATCCATCAAAACCCAGCTTTAATACTGTGGCTCATAGACAAACTACATGGAAATAGCAGTGCTTTATGTTCTCTCTCTCAAACAAGGAAAGAAAAAATATCCCACAGGAAGAGATCTGTCCTCATCCTTGCTCCAAAGCAAGATGCAGTACACACAAAGGACAGGAAAATCTTACACAACATTCCAAATCAATGAGTAAAAAAACTCTTTGCAGTGACAGAGCAAAATTCTGCTTACATGCTTTCAAATTACTAAACTAGTCTACCAGAGCAAATGGTAGAAGAATAGATTAGGTAGCACAGACTGCCATAATTTTAAGGACTCCACTTCCACTTTTGAAAAGAAAAATTTCTTGCGGCTTTAGAAATGAAAGCATTAGTAAGCGTGTAACAGCAACGCTTTGTTCACACAGCCTGAAAAGCACTGTGAGCTCTCTCCTTTAATTTCTTTTCAGAAGTGATAGAAAAAAAACTTTTTAATTTCCTTTGGCCTTGTGGCTTTGCCGTAAGCTAAAAATCAGGCTCAAACAGACAGTTGAATCCCGCAAGGCTTAGGGCTGAAGATAAAAGCATTCCACAATCTTGATTTGCTAGGCAAAGATTATTCCTATCTGTCCCTTCAACAGCATACACATGTCTGCTCACATAACTTGAAACAGAAAAAGAATGGCAAAGGCTCTTCTTGAATAGTGAGGGGCTCTGCATTTTTCAGCTTGATCACTGTCCACACCTGCACAAAAAATGTTAAAATAGTTGTGACTCTGGAACAAGTGCCACAAGTCTGTTTCTCTGGCCTGAAATCTCACATAGGGGTGATTATGCTCAGCAAAATGGAGAATCAGACAGATTACAACAATAGATGCAGACAGAAGACAAGAAACCACAAATGCTTCCTGATGTGTAAGGATATACTAGTATCTCACGTTAAAATCCTGATCCAGTAATTTCAGAATAGAGCTATAAGGAACCTTCTCAGTCATCTTTTCTGTTCCCTCGCACAGGAAAAGTCTCCCAAGCAATTCAAGCAAGAAATAAAAGCACAAGCACTTACAGCACTGCAACGATTTTCAGCAGCTGTTTTTTCTAATGTTCATTTAACGGTGCTGCAAGAGTGTAACACAGCACAGATCCTTAATCTACAAATGGCAGGTGAATATTGAAGGTGTGGATGCACATCAAAGTACTTCCCTGAACCGCCAGAAGTACCACCACACAGGTACTGAGACTGATACATAGCAAGAGATGAATGTTAAGGAAAAAACCCTCAGACTTGTCTTTACGGTGTACATGTAAGGTGCAACAGAACACATAAAGGAGCACTTACTTACATTAACTGTTATAACTAACTCAAAAATATGTATCACCTAGAGATTTCTACAACAAGCAAAAATACTCAACTGTGACTAACAGATATTCAAATCTGAAGGTCAAAACGTTAAACAAGTCTGAAGAAAAAGTCTGCAAAGAAGTTATATATGAACAGGTAATCCATGAACAAGAAAAATAAGATTCTTTTTCTTAAAATGTAATGAGCACAACAGCCTAAAGTCATCTGGAAGTGACTTCTAGCAAACTGTTTTGCTTTAAATATAATAAATTGGCACAGAATACACTACATTAGCCTACTTTGTAAGGAAGATAACCAATGAGTAATGCAACTCAAGGATAACTTGATACTTTCTGAATTTTTTAAAGCAATAAAATAGTCAACATTAAAAGCTGCTTTTCTGTTTTTCAAGTACAGTACTGTCTGTCCTTGTGTCAAGTTTGTGTGCATGTATCTGAGAAGCATTCTATTCCTTCTCAGCCTTGGCTCATCACTTTATATAATGTGTGTATGTACGCTTAAAAAAAGATAAATCTGGGTCTTGTCATTAGGTCTGCTCCAACGTACTTTAAAATACACTGAAAAAAAAAATTAAAGGCCTGGCTCACAAACCAAATATCTATCCATACAAGTAGCAGTTAATGAAACGGAATCATAGTATTTATGCTTCAGTATTGAGCAGTGAAATTTGCCTTAACTTGCTAGGTTGAACACAGCATATCGAGGGTAAAGCTTCCTGGTAAACTGCTGGCCCTGAGGTGAGTCCAAATGTGACCAAAATTGTAGGCTGAATAAGAACTTGCAACTAAGACTCCTCTTAACTGTATCTGCTTAACTCAAGTACTTGCCAGCAGCATCCTGAAAAATGTCAGAGGCAGCAGAATCAAGGAAAATTATATCAACACAGCCTTTTAGAGGTTATAATATATTAGTTTATTATGAAGTAGAGTTTTACAGATATATACATTATATAAAAGTGTCAGTATTTTCAAGACCGACAAGAGTTTCATATTATTTTTCCCCTTAATAGATTATTGAAGAACCTTGTAATAAATCCCAACATTCCCACAAAGGTAAATACATAAACTCAGTGTCAATAGTAAGCTTTCAAAAGGCCTGCAAAGCTAAGCGTTATTGCCACAGCAATGTTTTCAATAGCTATGCAGTGCAACATGCACACGTTTAGCATTCTGAACACCGACAGCTTCCTCTATACAGCTATAGCACACATTACAGAAAAGGTACAAAACCAATTTATATCCTTCTATAAAAAAAAAAAATGCCCTAGTTAGAAACAAACAAACAAAAAAGAATGTTTCTTGAAAGACATAGTATCAGACACCTGTACTATGAGATACACCCTCCTTATCTTGTTCGTCCAATGGGAAGATTTTTTTCATGTTAACTCTTCCGGAAAACAACTCCAAGGCCTGTTTGATTAGAACTAATGAATTAGAAGCTTTAATGTTGTTTCACCAGGGAAGTTCAAGTTGTTGACTTTGCTGCCAAGTGTTCCCAGCTGCAGGAATACATTAAACAGCTTGTTAAAAAGCAAAAGTAAATATTTACAACTATGTACATTATTACCCTCTTTCTGAGGATCGTTGAGATGCAGAATCATTTTATTGCTAACGGAAACACAGTCTAGAAGACAAGGTAATTTGTGATTAATTTGTATCAGCTTGAACATTTGGTCCTTGTATGAAAATACAAATAACACCACAATGGTTTACACAAGCAAAGTATTTGATCCTATTTCAGGATCTCCCAACTAAGAGACAAAACAGTAGTGTAATTCCTGAATTCAGCTCGTAAATGCCTAAAGCCAAAATAATTTCATCCAGGGAAGAAAGAGTAACAAAGCCTCTACTGATGTCTGTATCAAACTTCACTGAAGCTTAAAGAAATCACTATCACTATATCAAGACTCAAAACCCCACTGCATGCTCACTAGTCACCCTGAAAACAAAACCAGTCTGAACAAAGACACTGCATATTAAAGGCCACATCATTCCTTTATCATTGATATTCCAGCATGAGTATTTCAAACATAAAAAGATTGTATGAAGCAGGGAAATTAACTCCTGGCCAGGTTAAAGAAAAAAAAAATTAACAACTTGATAATTCATCATCTCTACATTAGAAGCCTGTCTGCTGTAAGGATTAAAAGAATTATGACTGAAAAAACGTGATTTTTAATGAAATTTGGTGTTCCAAGACATCAATAACGCCATCTCTCTGAAGATTTTCTTCCACTAAACTCAGACGTGATGAGCATCTGCTGTGTCCCAACATTACTGACTAGTATTCCTGCAAGTTCTCTTTCGCATCATATGAATTATCAAATACTGATGTATCTTCTATATCCTTGTCCATCAGATTTGATATGGTCAAATAAAGATGTTTAGATTTGCTATAGTCCATAAAGCACAGTATCAAAAAGTTTTTCTCATTGGCTGGTTTTTTACAGATTTATTCAGATACTTATTGGGCAGAAAACACTGAACTTAACGCATTTTATTACAATTATGCTGTAAAAAAAGACTAAAATGGAAATTGCTTAAGGAACAAGGCAAGCAGCAGAAACTCAGCTGTCTCTTAAGCTGTGCATGTAAAAAGACCTATGACTTCATACTGGCTATAAAAAGGAAAATAATTCACCTGAACATTCTACAACATGATGTAAACAGTCCGTTTGAATTTCCAATCCTTAAAGACTCAAGAGAAAAAGTCTGATACACACTCAGCTGAGCAAGCTGGAATTTGAACTACCGTGGCAATTAATCAGAGCTCCTTATCATGCCCCATGTTGGGTGCCAATAAATATGTCAAGGGTTAGAGCTGGGCCGACTCCAGACAAATGACAGATATTCTCTATTACCCCCTTTCCCAAAGAGGGCAAAGAGAATTACGGATTGGAAAAGAAAACTAAAACTACTTTAATGAGAATAATAATAATAATCAAATGAAATATATACAAACATATACAACACCAAACCCAACCCCTGCGATGGCAACCGCGTCACCATCACCACTGGTGCTGTGGGCAGACACTGGCGAAGGCAAAGGCTGGGCTCAGCAGCAGATGGGAACCAGATGCAGATGCAGGAGCTCAATTCTGGAACTGGATTCCGGGATGCTCGGATTGGGATTGAAGGCAGAATGGACAGAGTCCTCCTCAGACACCGGCTATTGAAGAAGAGAGCAAGAGGAGGCAAGACCCTCAGCTTTATACCGAGTATGATGTATATGGGATGGAACTCCTTGTTGGTCAGTTTAGGGTCACTTGTCCTGTCCACTAACTCAAACTAGGACAGTGTCTTGATTCCCTGCAATGCTGATGCTATTTTTTTTTCCAATGACTGAGCTTTCAGATGCCCAACTATACTTATTTTTGTTCACATTACAGACATCACCTCACTGCCTCATTATCGAGGAAAAAGAAAAACAAAGTAAAAAACCTACTTATACCTGTGTAAATTCTCTGTTGTCACAGGAGAAAATATCGACGCAGTTGCGATTAGGCAGCTTGAGCACTGATGAAACAATGTGACAAGTACTGGATTTCATTAAAAATCTTCAGGCTTCCTGAAACGCAGCTACAATGTTTTCACATGTTTTCATCCCACAGACTGAAATCCCCTCCACCCTTAGTGAACCTTTCACGTTTAGTTTTTGTTTGGCTGGATTAAGAAAAGACAAAGTGTCTCAAGTTTAGGTCCAACCGCGTGTAGTCCAGTCTTTAGTAAACCTGCTCTCTAAACACTGCAGGACAGCTTTTGTTTACCATTGTCTTTCATGACAGAAAATACAAACTGGTCTTTGAATTATTTCATCAAATCCAATAGCGAAAAATCAACAAGGATGGCAGGACCTATAAAATTAAAAAGAAAAAAAAACAAACAAAAAACAACACCTCCCCTGATATACTAGCAGCTAACAGATCAAAGTGGTAAACATATAGTGTATACTGAGCTTATTTCCATAGGACAGCTCACGGTCTCTGCAAGGAATTAGGCCTAGCAGAACGTAGCCTCATATAAGCAACAAATCTAAGCGTTACTGGAAATCTGCCTTGAATAGATATTTGGATGTTCGGATAACGTGCACATAATGGAAGCAGCACTCCAGAAATACACAGAAATTCAGCTTCTTATTCTAACTACTGTTAAGTGTTTTTACTATTAGCAAAACCAGCTGAGATGCCAAACACCACCAAGAGTCTCAGAAATACTAGCATGACACATTAAAGGTCAAAAATATTCATCCAAGTGTCATTCAATTACACAGATAAATAACTAACTTTGTCTTCATACTGCTGAAAATGTTTATGGAGGATTATTTGTCACACTGTGTAGAAAAAACCGTCAGAGAAAATAGTCCTATATAGGCAGTTTGGATGTGTGGATTGAAAGTGAATCAGAAATTACATTTCAAATATTCTTATACTTCCCCCAATCCAACCTCAGCAGTGCTGTCTACTTCCAGAAATTTAAATGGGTACATGGAATGTTTTAAAGCACCATCTTGCTTTTACATTCATGAAAATCCAGTCCAACTAAAAGGTTTTAGAAAGTATTTTATTGTTAAATTGTTTACTGTATGTATAACAAAGATTCAAAATATTTATGATGCAGTTGTAATAGCAAAAGCATGATTTCTCCTGGAATGGAACAGAGCATCAACCTATTTTTCATGTAAATAATGGACCTCTGTTAACACTACAGCAATTCCAAATAGCAAAGAACTGACAAACTTGACAGCTACCTTTGTTTTATTATTGCTGGGTTTTCAGTCTTGAACCCTCCTCCCTCACTGCACCGAAGTGTGTATTTCTAACAGAACATTAGAAAATAATTCTGACAGATTACTAGTTTTGGAGTTCATAAGCTATAACATAATACACTATCACAAAAAACACAGCTCAGAGGAAGGGCAAGTAAAAAAAAACATGTTTTAAAGCAGGTTTTAACAGAGCTACTTCATTACAAACCAAACAAGGCCTTCAGATCTTTCTCCTACAATGAGAGATCACAGAGCATCAACTTCCTACAGCCAAGAGTGACATCTACCAAGACATCAAAAGAACAAGTGCATTTTCCTTAGCTGAAACGGATTTTTCTACTTCCTTGCAAAAAAGCCAGAAGCTTAAGTGACCATGGACTCAGCTTCCTCCAAAAGAGCAGCATCTTCACCAGGCTTCAAATAGTACTACATCACGCTAACCACAGCACATCATCGTTTGATGTGGAAACAAAATTGCTAAGACTCTACATGTCCTGTCTATTTAACTACTGTGACTCTTGAGGAACGAGGTCTCGATGGGTGATAAAGCTTTTTGTTCTAGTCTCAAACAGCTCACTAAGCTGGTGGTCTTCACTGCTTCCTTAGCTTCAGCTACTCAGGTTCCGTGAATAAGAATTTCATCATCATCATCATCATCATGGCTTGGCTTCGCGAATGAAGATTTGGGAAGGGCTTTACCCACGCTTACTGCAAGCGCACTGATGGCTGAAAAGGCCAATG
>NW_010391828.1:7794-8612 GCF_000710305.1 Buceros rhinoceros silvestris | reverse complement strand
GCTGTTGCAAAGAGCACAGTGGAATGTCTCCTTGTGTGGAATAGTCAAGGCACAGTTCTTTCTGCGTTGTCTTTTCTCCTCGAGACTGATTCTGTGTGTGCTCTCAGCCTAGGCCATATTGACCACCATCAGTGGTCCACCCTGGCCTCCAGTCGGGAGATTTGGAGACACACCATACATAACGCTGCTGCCTCCTTTGAGAGCATGCGTCGAATCAGAATAAGAATTTGGTAGGAGTATAAAAAACTTTCATATAAAATAAATGCCTATCACCCTATCTATATTAATCCACTGCATTTCTTATAAGCACCAAAGCTCTGTTGGCTTTTGAAGCACGACAGGCAGCTCAGGCAATTAAAATAACCTATCAGATAAAAATAAAGGATTGCCTCTTCTAGAGACACTAAGAACCACTTTGACAGGCAGGACAACAGCCACATGCTTATGCTGCAAGAAGGCACATGAGCTTGCTCAAGAAGTCAACATCTAGGCGTAAAGTCAATAACACATACCCATTCCTCCAGCACAATACACACGGATATTACTTGGCTCCCCAAAGCACACAGTCATTAATATATCCACAGTCTTTCTGAGGCTTTTGTAGATGCCTAATCCAAGCCTTGGGCAGCAGCCCACTCTTATCCTCAAGTGCTCTGTAACAAATCCTAAGCAGCGGCAGCTTTTCCCCTCAAGCTCATAATTGATAATGATTCTAAAGACAAGTAGCCCCACAAGAAATCCAGCCACTTCGGACAGAAGACTACTCTTGGCTCCTTCAATTCCATGCTCCTTCTGGACAAATACAGGGCACTGCTGAA
>NW_010391828.1:478-7714 GCF_000710305.1 Buceros rhinoceros silvestris | reverse complement strand
TGCTGAACCCAGATGCAAATCATCAGCAATGTGAACACCTGTATGTTTATAATCTCTGCACTGCCTGCTTGGCTATTCTAAAACGCAAGATAGGAAGTTTATGTGGCTAATACATATTGTTTGCTTATTCTTCACTTGTGCCAGGAAACTGAAATCTCCCATGGGTGAGCTGAATCATCTAAGCTGCTGATGCAATGCCTACCTACTTACTGATTTACACAAATCGATTTGAACAAATGAGGTTTGTCCATTAATATTCAGCTTTGAGGGAGGTGATGTTTTTATGATACCACACCAGAGAAATGCCACGTGACCTTCAGTGCTATGTGCTATTATCTAATAAGACCATGACAGAATTGGTCACTTGACTCTACATCCCTTTTGTCTGCTTCTAGATGAGTCTTTTGGCTCATTCTGTTATCATCCAACAAGCACACTGCAGAACTGATCCCTTGACTATTTCCCCTTGCCTGCTTTTAGATGAGTCTTTTCTTCAGTCACTTCCCCCCTCCTCATACTTCTAAACATTAGTACGAACATACAAATTCAGAGTGACATGTTGCCAGCAGCTGCTGCTGCTGCCTGATCAAAACATAGAAAGGCAAAACTATAGGTAATGACAAAGTCAAAGAGGAGTACCTCTGTCGTCAACAAGAATCAGCTTATGGAAGGCAGCAAGACGTATCTACAGGGCATTGAGAGGTTTCTTCTTTCTGGCTTCTTTTCTTGCCTCCTCAGGAAAGGGATACAGAAGAAAACAGACAGAACCACACATGTCATAGGGAACAGCTGCTTATTCCACAGCTACGCTCTGGCTCCTTCACTACCTTTACTTCTCCATAGAGAAGGGGATAAACCTAAGCAATTCACTCTGAAGATGAGTAAGAATGTCTGCCAGCCAACCACACAGCCTGGACTCTGGTTCACCATATTAGAAGCTTTACAGGCTAGAACTTGGCTTCATCTTATAAAAAATAAAAAAAACCAACACACTTATTTTTGGCTCTCTCCTTGAAATGAGAAAAAGAGGTAGACAGCAACAAAGAAAGGCAGATGGGAAAAGGAAGTCTGAGGTCTACAAACAGCAACTGAGTTTTTAAGGTAAGCTGCATCCACAGCTCGTAATTTAGGAGTCTTTATCAATGTCTTCCTTAAGACTTTCTTTAGCTTCCTCGATGAAACAGGCACAGGACATAATGACCCTAAAATCAGCCCTAAACAACAATAATATCCCAAAACAGGTAGCTAGAAGTATATATGTAAACAGATGGTTCCTCATCTTCCTGAAGGCAGCAGCACTCCGTCCCTCCTTTAATAAGAAGAGACAATGATGCTTATGGAACATATTTGTCTACGTTTAATCTATATTTGCTTTTATGGAATTTTTTATGTGAATATTGAAAACTACACTTCATTACAAATGCAATCTGCATTGCTAGTGATGTGTCCATTTCATTCGGTTTATTTGCTTGAATTTTGGAAATAAACCTCCATCTTCCTCAGACTGTTTCATCCAAGCTTGTAGGTTTTGATATGAAGTTAGAAGAAAGAGCTTTTAGAGTTATGAGCTGTTAAAAATAGGGTCCTTGGCTGAGAGAGAAGAACAGGGGCTACAACAGAGTTCTGAGCAGCAGCCTGAGAGACTGAGAGGTGTAGAGAAAGCTCAGAAGCAAAATGCCAATGGACCTCCAAAAGCTTGCTTCTCCACCTGTCAAACAAAAGGAAAGACTCATTGTAGAAATAATTAAACAACACCAAACTGATAGGCTGTCTACGTACAGGGCTCATCACAACAGAGGTACTGCCCTTAATAGCACTGATGGCACCTAGAAAGAAAAGAAAAGAAAAAAAAGAAAGAAAACACATATTATATTTGAAGCACAAAAGTTCCAATTAGGAGAAAGAAAAAAGATCTCTTCAATTTCCAGGCTTGCCACGCAGCAAGGAAAGCATGGTAACAGCTCCTCTGCAGCTGTAGAGGCAAAACAAATCTGACTAGTACTCTGGGGTTTGGCCAGTTCTTCCCTGCTGGTCACTGAGTGCTTTCCAAAAAAATGAAAGGGTGAGAAGTCAGTGGAAAAGATCTTTTGCCATGCCTTCTTTCCAACAAAATGAAAGGAAAATCAAAATATAAAGACAGCACGAAAAGGGGAATGATCTTTCTAAGTAGTCTTGGACCAATTTGCACAAGGTCCTGAAAACAAGTAGAAATATACACACAGGCATCATGTTACAAAACTCTCTCTCCTAGGACACACCCAACTATAGTAATGCAATCCTCAAAACTGTAAAAGGACAAGCAAACAGTAGTGGAGGAGTCTGTGATCACACCATTCCAGGCTGCTGCCAGAATACTACCTATTTTTGGGTACACACCAAGAACAACTGTGCACAAAGCGCAGAAGAACTTGATTTTCTGAAGCAAAAGAAGTCAAGTGGCTTCTGTTCCAAGCTAGATTTTACATTTCATATACTCACACATGGAAAAGATGTCAGGTAGAGAATTTTTACCACCTATGCTAACATGGGCATATTCCACAGCTGAAAGCTGGACATTAGACAAAACAAGCCTTGAAATAAGATGTGGTTTGGTTTCCTAACTACAGGACTAATTAAACACTGGCAGAGCTTTCCAGAAGAGATGACAGTCACACCATGATCTAACGCTAAGATAAGATCAATATCTAAGAGAGATGTTTCAACTTCTCTTTCAGGAAAGCTCCGCATCTTGCACATGTGGGGAAATCACACTGGATAACCACAGTAACCCATTTGGGGTTTGGGACATACAGATCTACGAAGTTTTGAACGGGTGGAGAGAAAGGAATACTTTTTCTACCCTCAGAAAGTTTGTAGCATTACAGTTCTAAATGACTACAATAGTCAAATGATTCGATTGATAAGTCAGTTACCTTGTTCAAAGCTCAGAAAAATACTTTCTATCCAATGCAGAAATGACAACATGTACCATCTGGGGAATCCCCTAGATCTCCCTTCCTCAGTCACACAAAAATGAACTGCTAGAGATAGTCTATGCACCAACTGCCCTACAGAAAGTGCTCCCCGAACACAAAACTCACCAGGAATAAGAAGGTTTTTCATCTTTCTCAACAGCATCTACGCAGCTTGCCTGTTGGCATCAGCTGAACCCTTCCTATACACGTACACAGAGCAGGGAAGCCTCCGCGTTTAGCAACATTTCAGTCCAACTCTTAGTCAGCAGCAGCCAAGTTAAACTTCGCACAAGACAAAGGGTTCATCTAACCCAAATCCCACCTTTACAACTTGCAGTCCCTCTACCAGTCCCTTGAACTGCTCGTTGAGAGTCTGCTACTGTTTTCCCCTTCATCTCTTTACTATCCTACAAAATCACAAAGTTACGGAATCTACTCATAAATCCTCTCCTGGCACCTGGCCATCCACAGCAAGAAAAGAGGGAAGCTGGATAGAAGTGAGGGTAAAACACTGACAAGCATGGGTTCTGTTTCTGTTCCCCCATCCCGTCACATCTCCAAGCAAAGCACCACTGGGCAGCACCCGCTACTTCCCTGGATGCCTCTAGAGCAGAGAATGCTTCAGCAATACTCAGTGCTCAGTGTCCTCTATTTTTACTCTTTTAACCCTCAACCTCCATTCCCCTAGACTTTACGCAATACTTCAGCTTTCCTCATATCTGTTTACTCTCCCCCTGCTTTCAGAGGAAGGCAGGATCTAGAGTAGGCAGGGGCAGGCTAATACCCACTCCTCATGGTGAAAACCTATACAAATAGCACAGACATTCCACAGGGACAAGTAAAGGGAACCATCGGGCATTTGCCGCATTCTAATGTTCTCCTTGATGGAAGTTAATCTCAGCTGTTTTCCTCAAGTGGATGAAGTCTCCCTACATAGTGATCTTCACCAGATCCCTCCTCCCCTGAATGCTTTTTGCACCATTACATCCTTTGGCAAAAAAAACTACCCAAAATCATACATGCATTACTTTGTGTGTGAAGATCCACTCTTTTTAAGTGTGACTCCTAGCTTAATACTAGAGAAAGCAGTCAGCTGTTACTTGCTATCTACCATCCACATACCAGCCATGGGCTCATACACCACCATCATATCCTCCAGAGACTGAGGAATCCTTTCTATGAGAACTTTGACCTTTGACTTCTACCTGAAGTATAAAATGCTAATAAAAGCACCTCTGACAAATACTGGCTATGATCCATATTGCAATGGCTCAAATTCATTATGTAAGCATGATACGGAAACAATCTACTGATTACAACATGCCTCTGGATGAGGATGAGTGTCATTCATAAGGAACAATAACTTTCACCTAAACTTTCCATTTTTCTCCTCCAATGTAGTCAGCAAACATACAATGATTAGTCTGATCCTTTGGGGAAATCCAGGTGGGCTGTATTTGACAAAGATGCCCTCATTCCATTGAGACTAAACTGTCAGGAGATAAGAAGAACAACTGGACTATGAATTAATGACTGATTTACACATAGGAAACAACAAGCTGGAACAACTGGCCTTTTTCCCCAAAAAGGAAGTATCACCAGTGGAGTCCCACACAGATCTGTCATAGGATCGACACCTTCAACAATTTAAAGTATGATCTAGCAAAGGAGCTTAACACTTACGTGACAGAATTTGCTGACAAAGCTTAAAGTTATTGAAGGTTGCTAAAGCGATGGCCAAAGTTCTGAAGACGACCTTAATGATACTGTTTAAGTGGTCTGTACACTAGCAGACAAGATTAAAAGTAGATAAATGTAAAGTGATGCATAGTGTAAAAAAATATCCACAATGACAAATTCTGAGCTAGCTATCACCACTCAGAAGAGTGATCGTGGATAGTTCCAGAGAAGTGCCAGCTTGATGCTTAAAGATAATATAGAAAAAGCAGGTAGAAGATTAAAGAATAAAACACTGAAAAACTGTAGCTGGCTCTGGTTATTATTCCCCAACCCTGTTCCTCTGATTCCTGCATCCCTATATCCAATCAGGAACAGAAGGTGCATTATCAAGGATAGTGAAAACGATAGTCACTTCTTTCTAAAACCCCTTTGGAAAAGTCACATGCAAGGGACGGCAAATACAGTTAAAAGTTATCAAGCCATAAGCCACAAGGAAGAACATGGATTCTCTTTTTCACTGCCTCTTCCAATACAAGAATTAACAAACAAGGTATGAAACAAGCAGGTAGAAAGTTAATAAAAACAAATGAAAGGAAGTGGTTTTTCCACACAAAATGAGTTTAGGCCTTACAACACTCAGCCACAGGATGTTGTGGATGCTACAAGCGTACATGGCTTCAAATATCAACTGGACAAAATCACAGAAGAAAAAACCCACTGGGGGCACTAAAAACAAATATCACCTCTAGTTCCGGAAACCTGTGAGCCACAAATTACTGGAGGCTGGAAGAGGTATTTCCTCAATATACACCATGCTCTTCTCCAAGCATCTGCTTTTGGCAGCTGAGAGGCAGGATACTGGGCTAGAGGGATCATTAATGTGACCAAGAACAGTCTTTTTTACGTTCTTACATAACTCATAAAAAAGTGAGAACATTAATCAGATGTACATGTCAGAACTATAAGCACAGCACATTAAAGGACCAGATTGTCAAAGGCCTAAAGGTCAGTACGGTGATTAACTACTACAGTCACAGTTTGGCACACACTTTTTTCCAACATTAGGGTAGTTTAATCTTCCCCAACCACAAACTTGTGCAAATATGTATGGCAAGCAAAGTGTGAACTCTGAATTTAGTTCAGAAGGGTTCCCTGCAGCTGTGCACGCTGTTGCACTGGTACAGCTGAGGGGATCCTGCAGGCTTGGAAACAACAGAAATCAGAATCAGCCCCAAAGGAAATACTTGCCAAGCCACAAGCTGCATCAATAGAAATGGAGTATCTATCACAAGGTCTTTGCATCTCAGAAGATCCTTTCCACCACATCCACCCTACCAACTGCTGATGCTTAAAGAAATACTGAGGTTTTGACAATAAAGACAGAAACACTGTCAGTAAGCTTATATGTCCTGTTTATTAAAGTTGCCCAATATACTTATTTATTTCCAGTTGCTTACTGCATTCACAAAACTTACACCACTTCAAGAGCAAGACAAAAGGGGAGAGGGGATGAGAGGTTCTCCTCTGAAGTTTGGAAGGCATCTTGCACAGGCTGAATAGACATTTTCTTCATTTTAGCTGCAAAACTCCTCAAAGACTCCATCACACTGAATATTTGCCAGCACGTAAAGATCTGTTCCTGCACGTCACATCAGCTCTTAGTCAGAGCACCCAAGCTAAAAACAAACTGGCAATATCTCCCATTAAAAAGCCTTGTGCATCTCAAAAACTGGCATTTCTGAATTTGGAGCCTTTCCTGATTTGCCATGTTACTGTTGCTTCGGTGAAGCTTCCTGAGTGTTCAATATGTTTTACGGTATGCAGCATGTTCAGTATGCATGATTCATAAAAAATTTTGTTCACAGATACCAAGGAATGGAAATAATTTCCTCTAATTTCAATGTCAATACCATATACAGTCTGTCAAAACAGTAGAACAAAGCGCTTGCTATCACATTTGATAGCTCTACTAACCACTATTTTAATGGACAGTTGGGAAGAAACTAAGTCTCCTCTTCTGCTTTTAGATTTATTATTTTTTTCCTGAAAAAGGATATTAGTGTTCTTTAATTGTTTCAGGAAGTGACAAGCATTAAAAGCAGCAGCACCTCTTAACCACCTAGCTTAACAAGACATTAGAGAATAAAATAAAAAACTAGAGCTCTCTTCTTCCAGGGCACAGTTTGAGAAATCTATATTCAAGAGATATCCACTAGCCAAAGCCAAAACACATGGCTCCTATAACTGAAGGCAATGTAATGCAGCTTTTCTCGGAAAAACTAAGCAATTATAAAAGAGTAAACCTGTGCAACTGCAACAGTGACACAAACTTAAAAACCTTTTTGACAAGAATTCAGAGAACCAAGTTTTTCACTTCGCTCATAAAAATGGCAAAACAAAGCAATGAATTGCTGCATCCTGGGGATCTTCATACTTGTGACATTTTCTCCTCTTCAAAAAAATAAGCATTAGTTGCCCTCTATATTTTTAAAATAAGTCTCATCTCCCATTTTTCTCTCTAGTAAAACTAGGAATATCGAGACACATTGGAATAAAGTCTAAGATCTCTTGGGTCTCTCACTCCTGTAACCCTAAGCAGCAA
>NW_010391828.1:0-334 GCF_000710305.1 Buceros rhinoceros silvestris | reverse complement strand
GTGGGGGGGTGGGGTGCGGTGGTGAAAGACAAACATGGACACATTGAACTTACACACTCTTTTAACAAGCCTATGCATTTTCAAATACCTGTAAAGGTACTTTTCCTAAATCAATAACATCCTGAGTTACGAATTAAGATGTAAAAAATGCCGGAAAATGCATCACAATTAACTTTACAATTAGAAGTGACCTACAGAAGGTTACTAGCAAGAAGCATTCTGTAATTATTAACACCAGCAAGCACATAACACAAACTAGATTTCACTGCATCCTCCCTCGCTTCTTCGCAGGCAGGCAGACGGCACTGCGGACACCGCGACGACCCCCCCGACA